>NC_053162.1:2651000-2823500 GCF_016835505.1 Polypterus senegalus | reverse complement strand
CATTAAGAAAGTAGTTGGAGTGAAATTGGTTGGAGTTTGATGTTCAAATTTACTGTAGCTGGTCACCTGTCGGCTCATTTCACGTCTCATTTGTGTTTAATGGAGAAAAGAATAAATTCTGAGGACTAAATCCTTAAAAACTGAACTATTAAAATGGAGGGAAATAAAGTTAATTAGCAGTGAAAACTGCTCGCCGATTAGAAGAAGGGTTAGAATGAAAACCTGCAGCCACTGCGGCCCTCCAGGACTGGAGTTCGACACCCCTGCTTTTGAGGTTGTCAGGCAAGTACATTGGCGGGACACCTTCCGAGCTGAGAGCTCGTCTGAGGTAAGTGCTACCACTCTGGGACACCAGGGGGCGCGATCGCTTGCTCTTTTAGCTCTCGTATCGCCGACAGCTCACAGAAAACGCCCACTGAGGACAACTGACCACGCCCCTTCGAGTCCGGTTGCTACAAAAGTGAAGGTGAAGGTGAAGCTGAGCGCGCTGCCTTATTGAGCTCCGATCCCGAGACTGGACCCGCTCTCCAGAGCCTGTCATTGTGAAGCCAACGGCTAAAACCTTCAATAGACTCATCCATTGATGAGGCTGTCGCTTTATGTCATACGCCGGTGATTAACGCCTGGTTGATTAAGTTCAGGGTTGGAGTCCAACAAGTGACAAAAACCTGCAATCCAATTGGCTATTGAGTGAGTGGTCGAGCTACTGAATCGTGAAGCTGAGGGTCTCTGCGCCTGGCCAACACACCTGGCTGTTATTTTCAGTTCTCTTCTTCAATTCAAGTAAACGGGTGGCCCAGTAGGCACCCCAGCTTTTCGTCCGAGTCCTGTCCTTCGCTGGACCGATGACACCGTCAAAAAAAAAAACGTCAGGCGGAGAGAGTGGCATATGGGTTGGCTCATTAAAAATCAGCACAGTCAGCAATTACAATTGTGTCATTATGACTATTAAATCGAACCGTTTCAGGATTTTGAACTCACGTCATACATTTAAGTCAAATCCAGACGATTCCTGTTCGTTAATACGGTGCTGTAATTTTTCATTTGCAATACACCTACAATACCCGCTTCTGTTATTTCTGCCTGATCAATTAACTATAGAGACATTATAAAATATGGTAATTTATTTTAATTATTGCATGTAACCAATGTGCATGACACCCAATACACGTTATCCAACAGAGAAGGAAACGAGGCTTTTCTGATGAAGGGCGTACAGCAGATTTGCCAGAATATCGAAAATAACTCGGCATACATCAGCTTCATAACCATAAAAACATTCAAAACATACAGAAAAATTATGTTGATAACCTTATCATTAAATATTTATTTCTCACATTGCAAAAATATGAGGGGGTTATAAGGAAGAATGCGCCGAGGGGGCGTTCTCTTATGCAAATATGCCAACATTCTTTAAATTTCAATTCCAGATACCATTGTGAGTTTACGGCATGAAAAAATATTTAGCAAATAGCATTGCGCGATGAAACAATTGATAGTGACAGCTAAAACGAGAATTAAATGTACACTTACGTGAATTTATCTGTTTAATATCATTCTAATCGTTTACTGCATTACAGTTTTAATGTGAAAATATACGGCTAAAGAATTTAAATGGGATTTTTTTTTACAGAGGGGTCGTGATTTAGTTGAACGTTAAAACTTTTGATTTTCCAAACGACAATTTCAATTTATGAATATGGTATCACCAAAGAATTACTGACAGGTAAATCATTTATGCAATTTTAGGATTAACGTCATTAATTTTGAAACACAGAGATACGTCATCATCATTCAGGTTTGAAGCAAATTAACGGAGTATTTTAGCACATTTTTTAATCGGCCGTGAACACCTTCGAGCAGACTTTCTTACACTTTGGGGTCGCGAATCCCCGCGTTATTTAATGAAGGGGGGGGGGTGTGAAATGATTTGTGAAGTGGGTCGCCGCGGGTTGACTGAGTGATCGGCGTGGCACCGACGACAGTCCGCGTCCCCGATTTAACCCCCCCACGATCATCCGGGCATTCGACAAGGGAAGGGTTTCGAGGACACTAAAAAGAGCATAAAAATAAATTAACAAAACTCTACTCTAGGGTAGACCGACATTGCCAAAAAAAAATGATGAGAAATGTTTCTGGATTCTCCTCCCAAATTACATTTAAGATTGAATCTGATGAAAAAAAGTGTATGTGCAAGAAAAACCTTCAACAGGATAAATATTAACGATCTAATTAAAAGACGCAACTTTTGTTTTTGGTAATACGGCATTCATTTCGTAATAATTCAAATCCAACACAACCTTCCGTCTCCAAACTGTGACAGATGTTGACGTCTGGCAGCAAACTTTGCGAATACATTTCTTTTACATTGGAGATGTCTAATATCTATTAATCTAAAGGAAGGACTAAGGCGACTCTGAGGCTAATTGTATCCGGAAGTTTTACGCTTCGAATCCCCGTTACTGCCAAAGGGTCTTTGAGCAAAGCCCATAATCTGCAATTGTTCCGGGGCGCTGTACAATGGCTGACCCCAAGGGGTATGCGAAAACGAACAGCCGAAACCCCCCCGGCTCCCGTCCCCTCCTTGCGAAACAGATCTTGCTTAACGGCGGGACTGCAGCTCGATTTTGTTTTATTATTCTCTTTTCTTTTGAGCTCCAGACTATCCCAAGTCGCAGATTAATCCACATCCTCAATACAAAACCCATAATACAAGAAACTATATAAGACGAAATAAAGGACAAAAACAAAAAGATTGACATCCACTCCATCTGAATACATTTTTGAACTGATTTTTTTATACAATACCAGACTCGTAAGATTGTTTGCACTGAAATCACCCTAATATCCCAGTCACTAACTCGCCCGAATTTGGATGCCCGCGCTGGATTTTGCGGGCGCTCACAACCTGCCGACATGAGGCGCGCCTGCGCCAATCTGTGGAGCTGCAAACAATAACCGCGGCGTCCATCAGCATCAGCTGCGCTTGGTAGCCTCAACTAACCAATAAATGACAACACTGCACATCTCCAATAAATACAGGAGAAAACAAAATCAGAAAAAATACAGAATACTATTTAAAATGAATCAACTGTCCTACCTTACAGAGGCTTTCCGTGTCGCTTTTCTCCTCGTTAATTCGTTAACAACATAATAGCCGTTCAGGGAGCCAGCAGGTGACCATCAGGAGGTCCCGTTGATCCATCTGATCCCCAAAGTCACGGACGGCAGGAGCGGCTCGTAAAACTTCAAAGAAGTGCGTCTCGTTTCAAAAAGTGCAAATTCAGATCTACTCACCAATGTGGAAATCTAAGAACGGCTCCATGTGTCCGAGTCCTCAAGGCGCTATCAGGAGTATGAAGTCAGCCCCCCGCCGTCGCTCCCGTCCCGTTCCCTCCTTGCGAAACAGAGCTTGCTTAACGGCGGGACTGCAGCTCGATTTTGTTTTATTATTCTCTTTTCCTTTGAGCTCCAGACTATCCCAAGTCGCAGATTAATCCACATGTGCTGTCCCGTCCTCCGCAGGATTAAGAAATCCAGGCGATCATGCGATGGAAAGTTAAAAACTGCGCTGAAGGGAGAGAGGTCGCTCAGTTCGACATTTGGGACAAATAGAGGAAGAAACCCTGAGCGCTGCGAGTCCATGCAAGCATTGGTGTAACAAACCCCGTCCATTCTGGCGAATGACGAGTCCTGTAGGGGGCGCTGTGCTATCACAGGACACCCTCACGCACACGCAGGGCAGCAGAGAATGACCTCAGGTGTACTTGGGTGTGTGGGATGAGCCCGCACTGACACGGGGAGAAGACAAACTGGAACACAAGTCTCTGGAGTGAACCTCTGCGACCACCACAAAGTGCCCATCCAATTCCTAACCCCTGCACCTGATCCAATTTCAGTCACATTGTCCAGTACGGGTCACGGTATTGGATAGGAAGCCTGTCCATCACAGCAGGTCACTGCTAAGGCCACACCCACTCACACGGGTCAACTTAAAATGCCTACATGTGGTCATCTTCCTGATGTGACGCTCACACAGATAGAGGGAGAACTCGTACACTCAGCGCCCATTTGGAAGATGAACCCAAATCTCTGAAGCAGTTAGTTAGCGATGCCCACCGCTCTGCAAAGCGTTCACTCTTTCCCTACAACATTGAGCAGAGCCAACTTCAGAGGGGTCGCCAGTTGTTCACTCACTCCTATAATGTCATTAGAGAATAACCTAATGTGCCCATCTCTGAGGATTATGAAATCCACCAACACAAATCACCAAAACAGGATCAGCCCACCAAAAACTCACACAAAAAAAGGCAGACCTGCACTTATGTTTGGTCAGGGCCCACTGAATTGGCCAAGGGCAGCCTGGCCCCAAACTCAAAAGGCAGGCTTTACAGGAAAAGAAAGCACATTTCTACCTAGACAGCCAGCCATCTCCAGCTGTGCCAGTTCTAAAGTGAAGCTGAGGGTCTCTGCGCCTGGACAACACACCTGGCTGTTATTTTCAGTTCTCTTCTTCATTTCAAGTAAACGGGTGGCCCAGTAGGCACCCCAGCTTTTGGTCTGAGTCCTGTCCTTCGCTGAACCGATGACACCGTCAAAAAAAAAAAAACGTCAGACGGAGAGAGTGGCATATGGGTTGTCTCATGAAAAATCAGCACAGTCAGCAATTACAATTGTGTTATTATGAATATTAAATCGAACCGTTTCAGGATTTTGAACTCACGTCATACATTTAAGTCAAATCCAGACGATTCGTGTTCATTAATACGGTGCTGTAATTTTTCATTTGCAATACACCTACAATACCCGCTTCTGCCCGATCAATTAATTATGGAGACATTATAAAAATATGGTAATTTATTTTAATTATTGCATGTAACCAATGTGCATGACACCCAATACATGTTATCCAACAGAGAAGGAAACGAGGCTTTTCTGATGAAGGGCGTACAGCAGGTTTGCCAGAATATCGAAAATAACTGTGCCAGTTCTAAAGTGTCTATCCATTTATCCAACCATCTATTATCCAACCCGTAAATATCCCAATCCCAGCCAACACAGGGCGCAAGGCAGGAAACAAACCCCGAGCAGGGCACCAGCCTACCACAGGGCACACACACGGGACAATTTAGGATTGCCAATGCACATAACCTGCATGTCTTTGGACTGTGGGGAAACCGACGCAGACATGGGGAGAACATGCAAACTCCACGCAGGGAGGACCGGGAAGAGAACCTGGGTCTCCTTACTGTGAGGCAGCAGTGCTACCCACTGCGCCACCATGCCGCCCTCTATCCATTTAACGGATCCTTTTAATCCAATAATAGGGTTGCAAAGCTTGTTGGAACCAACGAGGCTGAAATCAACCCTGGAGGGATACCAATCCATCACCGGGCTCAAACACCCGTAATCTCAGTCTCGAAGGACCTCATGTGTAGGTTTATACAGAGAGAAGATGCACCAGCAACACACTGGGGAATTGAACCCAAGTCTCTGGGGCTTGTGAGGCAGCAACATGAACAACTTACAGTACAAGGGAACTCTGTTAGAGCAGCTTTAGGTTGGAAAGCCTCCTCCTGCAACATTGGGCTCAAGGCAGGAACCAACGCCAGAGGGGACACCAGTCCATCACAGGGTACATGCTGTGGCAAAGCACATTAGGGGTCCACGGAGGTGCAAAATGTTTACAATACAATCCAGTTTAATTTTGTGTAGCCCAAAATCACACAAGAAGTGCAGCAATGGGCTTTAACAGGCCCTGCCTTTGGACAGCCCCCCAGCTAAGAAGACAAGGGGAAAAAAAATGGAAGAAACCTCCAGAAAGGCAGTTCAAAGAAAGACCCCTTTCCAGGTAAGTTGGGCGTGCAGTGGGTGCCAAAAAAAAAAAGGGGGGTCAATACAATAAAATGCACAGAACAGAACACAAGTCATCCTCAATACAATATAATAGTGCAATAGAAATATTACAAGGACAGAGCAGAATTCAACAGGAGATGATATCCCATAATAGGATTTGGATTTCTTCACAGAGTCCTGGAGACCTCGGCCATCAAACTGCCTCCCCCTATTGGCCATTCCACAGCTGGGATAGCTCTGGGCCAGACAATCCGATGACAGGACCCCTCTACCCGATGATTCCTGTGATCCTCCATCAGAGATGACTTTACTGTAGGCAGGCAGAGCAACTTGGCAGGCGGGCAGTGGCACCAAGTGGCACATTTGAGTACCAAGAAGAGAAACAGAATAGGTGAAGGTCAGTATCAAATTCTAACTGTCATGTTACTGATGTTTTAGTGCTGATGACAGTCTGCACAGTTAATCAGCAGCTCTAGTCAGGGTGTACTAAACTGAAGTGGTGAGTCTTTAAAAACTGAGACCAAAGGGGCATCTCTTACAGTGGCAGGCAGACCACCCACAGTTTAGGGGGTCCCTGTAACTAAAAGCTCGACGTCCTGCTGTTATTTTATTAATTCTTGGAATCACAAGCAGACCGGCATCTTGAGATCTTAATGTGCGCTCAGGTTTGTAAGTCATGATAACTTCAGATAAGTCGGCCATTTAAGGCTTTATATGTTAAAAGGAGGATTTTGAAATCTGCCCTAAACTTAACCGGGCGCCAGTGTAAGGATTTCAGAACTGGAGTTATGTGTTCATATTTTCTTGTTCTTGTAATAATTCTGCCAGCAGCATTTTGGATTAACTGGCGGCTGAATAAAGAACAGTTTGAACATCCAGAGAACACCGCATTGCAGCAGTCAATCCTACTAGAAATAAATGCAGGAATGAATTTCTCAGAATCCCATTTATTTAGAAAGCGCCTTCATTTCCCAACATTTTTAAGATGGAAGAAACCTGATTTGGACAAGTTTGAGATGTGCGCTTTAAATGACCTGCTAGAGTCAAAGAGAACTTCGAGACTGTGGGCTCAAGTCAAGTCAAGTTGAGGAGTCTGCACTGGTACATTGCGTTGCCGCACCCACAACACGGCCCGGTTGGCAACCCCCCAGGCAGACACGCGGCCCAGTCCTACCCTCCATCTGCCGCAGCCAGGTGTTATGTGACCTTGGCCCGGTCCAGCCACTCGGGTCCCTGACAATGTGAGTCTTATGAGCTGATCACCCTCTGGGAAACGCGCCACATGGCCGTAGTGCCGTAACTGACGCTCCCTCTCAATGCAGGTCATGTGACTCATTCAGGGCTCGGTGAGCAACACCAAGTCACACCAATGGGACCCAAGAACTCGCTGAACAGACACAGGAGTCCGGTCTTCATCTCAGGTCACTGGATAGCGTCCATGTCTCACAAACAGGGGGCACCAGGACCCTAAAGACTTGGACCTTCGTCCTTTTGCAGATTTCGGGAGCGCCACACATCCTTTTCCAGCAACCTCATGACACCCCCCCCCGATCATCATAGGAAGAGTCACCAGAGTCACATGAATGGCACTGCCAAGGTAAGTAAACCTCTCAATGACGAGGTCGACACTCTCTCCGCAGACAGACACCCTGCTGATGGCCGTGCCCAGGAGGTCATTAAAGGCCTGGCTCTTGGTTTTTATCAGGACCCTCACAAGCCCAGACACTCAGACTCTCGAGTGCCCCAATCAGAGCCTCCATTGAAGATCACAGCATCGTCAGCAAAGTCAAGATCCGTGAATCTTTCTTCACTAACAGATGCCCCCCAGCCTCTGGACCCCATGACCCTGCCCAACACCCAGTCCATACAAGCATTGACCAGAGTAGGAGCAGAACACACCGCTGATGGACCCCAGAATCAACTGAGAGGTCCAGCCTCCACTCTGCCCAGCACTCCCAGTACCAGTGGACAGGCCGGCCATGATATCCAGCAACCTCGAGGGGATCCCACGAACCCTCAGGATGTCCCACAGGGCACATTGATTAACTGAGTCAAGCACTTTGCGAAAATCGACAAAGGCTGCAAAGAAACTCTGCTGATATTCGATTGTGGGCTGATTCAGTAAAATTAATGGGGACTCCAGTTGAGTCAAATGATGACAGAATATCGTTGTGATCGGCGTCACTCCCTCCAATAATTATCATCTCTGTTTAAAGTCAAGTGTTTCTCATCCATCCACTCTTTTAATTCACTAACACAACTATCCATCCATCCATTAACCAACCTGCTATATCCTAACTACAGGGACACGGGGGACTGCTGGAGCCAATCCCAGCCAACACAGGGCGCAAGGCAGGAAACAAACCTTGGGCAGGGCGCCAGCCCACCGCAGGGCACACACACTCACTCACTAGGGACAGCTTAGAATCGCCAGTCCACCTAACCTGCATGTCTTTGGACACGGGGAGAACATGCAAACTCCACCCGGGTCTCCTAGCTGTGCTTCCCACTGCACCACCGTGCCGCCTTTACCATATCTACTCATGGATATGTCAGGACTTGATTTTATCGTATCATTTCCGGTATTTTATAATGTCGGTCGTATCAGTCGAATGTGGAAAACGCACGCTATTGGTCCAAGAGATTACGATATGCTAACACCCACCCATCTGAGAGAGTAACCACGGGGCACACAGCATTCTGTGCCCACATGGCCACACGGTAAGACCCGCAGTATTCTGAAGAGACGTTTGCGCTGTTTTGTGTTTTTTGTGTCTCACGCCCTCATACCTTTTATCATAAGAGCATCCCTTATCTACGATGGCGCATTCGATCAGAAGGAAATAGGAAGCTGGATTTCAATAAAAAGTCTTTGAATTGGCAAAAGAAATCGGTAACTGGGCTGCTGCAACAAAATTTGATGCGTCTGAGAAACTGATGTAAGAAGAAGAAAATAAAAAAAAAAAAATTTAAGTGTCGTATTTTTCAACGGGCATATAAGTCGGGGTCTGATTTTATGATCGATTTCTTGGGGTTTAATACCCAACTTATACGCGAGTATATACAGTGCATATTTGGATTTCAACTGCCGCATGGGCACTGTGTTACTGGATTACTTATCCAGTGAAGAACTGGCACCACACCTTATTTACGAGGGGGTACCCAAAAATAACTGGAATTTCTACCTGGTGCACAATCTCGGACTTAGTTGTGAATTTTGCCACTAGGTGTGGCACACTTACAGTATTCTGTGCCCTTGGTCATCAAACTGCCTCCCCCTATTGGCCATTCCACAGCTGGAATAGCTCTGGGCCAGCCAATCCGATGACAAGACCCCTCTACCCGATGATTCCTGTGATCCTCCATCAGAGATGACTTTACTGTAGGCAGGCAAAGCAACTTGGCAGGTGGGCCGTGGCACCAAGTGGCACATTTGAGAAACCAAGAAGAGAAACAGAAATAACTGGAATTTCTACCTGGCGCACAATCTCAGACTTAGTTGTGAATTTTGCCACTAGGTGTGGCACACTTACAGTATTCTGTGCCAGTCTGCCACGTGCCGTTGCTCTGTATTGTTTGTACACCATTCCGTGTCGGTGTTTCTTGGTGCTTATTAAACTTTATGATCACAAAGAACAGCGAGTCTGCGTTCAATTGTGTTTTCTCTTTGGGGAAACCGCTGCTGAAACTGTAGAGATGCTTGAAACGGCTCTTAAAAGAGGAAGATTTAAGTAAAATGCAGGTCAATGAGTCTAAGGTGTTTTCACATTTCAAACGAGGGCAAATGTCACTTGAAGACCAACCGAGATCTGGCCGACCTTCCACAATCAGGAATGACGAAAATCCTGAAAAGGTTCACAATGCAATTTCTGAAGATCGTCGTCGGACTATTGGAGAGATTTCTGAGTTGACTCGTGTGTCTCGGAGTTCTTTGCCACTTCTTTCTAGAAAGTTGATTCTGTTCATCTGGACATCATAGTTTTTTCCGCCTGAGATACGTTACATCACTCATCCAAGTGACCTCCTCAGTCTCAGTTGATGGCAGGTTTCTCTAACCTTATAAACAGTACCTACATAACGACTGCAGCTAGCACCTTTGACTAACAATGGGCCGTGTGATCAATGATATGCAAATAGTCCATTGGCCACGAGTACCATTCACAGAGAGTTGGGGGAATGGCAGCGATCAGCGCATTGTAAGATGGCGAAAGATGTACCCTTAGGCCCCCTCCTCGGTTCAGAGATGGTCGTTCCTTCTTCACGTAAACGGCCTCATTGACTCCTCGCTCAAACCAGCGTTCCTCCCTGTCCAGGATGTGCACATCTTCATCACTGAAAGAGTGACCACTGTCCTGTAGGTGTAAATAGACAGGCCTGACGAGGCAACTCTTCTGCGTTGTGCCATCTGCTTCGCCAGTGGTTGTTTGGTTTCCCTGATGTATAATTCACAGCAATCCTCTTGGCACTTAACTATAGTACTCTGTCTGTGCCGGGGCACCCAATCCCTCTGGTGAACCAATTTTTGCCATATTGTGTTTTGGGGTTTGAAAGCCACCGAGACCAGGGGCCTCATGTATAAACTGTGCGTACGCACAAAAATGTTGTGTACTCCCGTTTCCACGTTCAAATTGCGATGTATAAAACTTAAATTTGGTGTAAAGCCGCGCACATTTCCACGGTAGCTCAAACCCTAGCATACGCAAGTTCTCTGCTCGGTTTTGCAAACTGGTGGCACACAGCGTCAAAGCAGTGCTACTGTTCCTGTGTGGCTTGTCTTTCTTTTTCAGATCCACATCCCTGATGCGGCTTTATAAATACACTGAAATTAACCGCATATTGTTTATTAGTTTAATGCGTCTGATTGTAATTAACCAGTAACAATATAACGGTCCACAGAATGGCCAAACTATTCCAAATGCCATAACTACATTAGCGTTGTTACTCTCACTGCACCACTCAGAGTATTTATATCAGTGTATCTGAGTGGGAATCACAGCAGCTGATCGAAAAGAGAGTTATCAGGATACAGCATCAAGCACAGGCTGCCTCAGCCACACTGTCTACTTGAACTGCTCCCATACGACAAACACTTCAGAGCCTTTCCTGTACGGACCTCGTGGTTCACAAACAGTTTCATCCCAAGAGCTCTAAACGCACTCCGTCAGCCCATCAAGTGTAGAACTGTTAGGACGTATAAGTTCAATCACCGCACTGTAACCTTGAGATACAGTTATAATATTACACAACCTGAGCCGCTTTACATATTTACATATGATGACGATATCAATTTAAGATGAAATGCAGCAAAATATGTTTATTATATTACACAGATAAAACTTTTAACTTTACGGTGCCAGCGCTAGCGAGCCACTGGCGCTCCGTTCACAGATTGTTCCTGCCTCTCGTTGTATTCTTACTGAGGCCGGCGTTGTAAGCTTACAGATGGCTTAACGTCCGTCACAGAGCTGATTGTGAGGCGATTGGGTATTTGGGGAAAGAAAAGTAAGGACAGGAATTGTCTGAAAGAGACAGGACTGCTGCAATAAATTATTTCATCGAAGGTCGCGCACGGCGCAGCAAGCATCTTGCGTGAGACATGAGCAATCACTGCGCCACCGTGTGCCCATATTTAATAACGTGCTTTAACTCCTATCATCATGAAAATGATATCGCGTATACATCTCAGTATTTTAATTATTCAGAGAGCTGTGACATCACGAACGTCATGGATTCTGTGTCCTGTCGGAGGAAGAGAGAGCCCGGAAGAATATCGTGATTCACACACACAGAGCACATAGAAGATCAAATACAAAACAAAACATTTAACGTGCGACTTTAGTCACGATGTGATTTAAGAAACTACTAAATTAAACGATTTTAAGATGAAGCTTATGATGTTCTACTTTAATGACAACATAAGCTACGTAATTAAAGTAGACATTTCGAGATTAAAGTTGACATTTCGTGCTTTTCGTCCCCATTTTTTTTTTCTCTGTACCCTAATAAGATTTCATATGACATTCAGATGGTGGGCTACGACTCTCCTTTTCACGGCGACTTTGATGTCTAACAACTTCTTTTTTATTCCGGGCACTGTGCGACTTTGTGAACTTCAGCTTTCGAGTTTCTCCGACACGCTATGTCACTCGATCGACTTCCTTTTGTTGTTCATATCACTGTTCATAAATCAACAAATGGGTGGCACAGTGGGTAGCGCTGCTGCCTCGCAGTTAGGAGACCCGTCTGGGTTCGCTTCCCAGGTCCTCCCTGCGTGGAGTTTGCATGTCCTCCCCGTGTCTGCGTGGCTTTCCTCCCACAGTCCAAAGACATGCAGGTTAGGTGGATTGGCGATTCTAAATTGTCACTAGTGTGTGGTTTGTGTGTGTCCTGCGGTGGGTTGGCACCCTGCACGGGATTGGTTCTTGGCTGGGGTTGGCTCCAGCAGACCCCCGTGACCCTGTGTTTGGATTCAGCAGGTTGAAAATGGATGGAAGGATAAATCAACAAATTGTACATTTTTCTTTGCCTCCCTTGGTTTTTGCTGAAATTCTTCTATTCACCACCACACTCCCAGCCCCGTGCTTTTGCCGTTGCCTTTTCACAGAACGCTGAGCTTAAGGGCTAATTATATTGATTTGCATATTCAAAGAGGGGTAATTCTGGGAGGAGTTGGGGTGGGGCAGCAGGCGCGTGCACGTTTGTTACTTTTCACGCTGATCGGGATTTATGGAGCGGAAGAACGTGGAAGTTGGCGTACGCACAGATTTATGCATCTGGATTTTTTTGTATGTAAGCACATCTCCGCTTTTGTCCGTATGCCATGTTTCAGTGTGAGTTCTACACACGCCGTTATACATGAGGCCCCTGGTGTTTTGAAAAAATGCGTCTCAGCTGTTCCGATACTCCTGACACATAAGGGATCACCTCAGGTTTTCACTTAGGCAGCGGTTGTCCATCCTCTCTCCTGGATTGCTTAGAGGATTCTTTAGGTGTCTTCCCTGCTTTGACAAAAGTCCATCTGGGATGACCACATTTACTCAGGACCTTTTTGAAGTGATGTTCTTCTGCTTCCCTAGCAGCTGTGTCTGTGGCTATGGTGTTTGCTCCGTGTTGCAGAATCCTGATGACACCTGTTTTGTGCTCTAGCGGATGGTGAGAGTCAAACCTTAAATTCTGATCGTATGCGTTGGTCTACGGTACACATCAACTTTCAAATGTCCCCCACTGATGATGGAAATTTCACAATCTAAGAAAGCTAGCCTGTCCCGTTTCATGTCCTCCCTGGTGAACTGGATGTGTTTGTCCACTGAGTTGATGTGGTCAGTAAAATGTGGTACCTCCTGAGATTTGATCTTCACTCAGGTGTCATCCGCATACCTGAACCAATGGCTCGGTTGTGTTCCAGGATAGGACAATACCGCCCTCTTTTCCACTTCTTCTGCCATATACAGATTGGCCACAATAGGTGGAAATGGGGAACCCATGGCGCACCCATGTTTCTGCCTGTAGTGCTAGCCTTTGTATATGAATTATGTGGATTGAAGACACAGTTCCAGGAGCAGACACACTTGGTCGGTGCTGAAAGTGGTCCTTTTACTGAGTGTGGGGTCATCCTGTAATCTCCTACGGACCACCGCCACTGCTTCCGTAACTGGAACGCAAGTGAATAGGGATGTAACATCATACGAGACCATCTGCCTCCATAATGACATCTCTTACATTCTCCACAAAACCCAAAGTGTTCGATATTTGATGTTTTGAGCTGCCTACCAACGGCTTGAGGACCACGGCCAGGAACTTTGAGATATTATATGTAGCTGAATTGATCATGCAGACAATGAGTCTTAATGGTGCATCCTGTTTATGTATCTTGGGTAAACCATACAGACTTGGTGGAGCGTCCCCTGAGTATAATCTGTGGTATGAGGTCCAGTCAATAGCGTTGTCATGCACTAACTGCTTGAGACAATCTATCACCTTTTACCTGTAACAACTACCTGGATCTTGTTTTAGGAGTTCATAAGTGTGATAGATAGATAGATAGATAGATAGATAGATAGATAGATAGATAGATAGATAGATAGATAGATAGATAGATAGATAGATAGATAGATAGATAGATAGAGTGAAAGACACTATATGATAGATAGATAGATAGATAGATAGATAGATAGATAGATAGATAGATAGATAGATAGATAGATACTTTATTAAACCCAAGGTGAAATTCCCATACTCCAGCAGCAGCTTACTGATAAAGAACAATATTAAACTAAAGAGTGATAACAATGCAGGTATAACAGACAATAACTTTATATAATGTTAACGTTTACCCCCCCGCCGGGTGGAATTAAAGAGTCGCATAGTGTGGGGTCTCCTCAGTCTGTCGCTGAAGCTGCTCCTCTGTCTGGAGATGATCCTGCTCAGTGGGTTCTCCATGATTGACAGGAGTCTGCTCAGCGCCCGTTGCTCTGCCACGGATGTCAAACTGTCCAGCTCCGTGCCTACAATAGAGCCTGCCTTCCTCACCAGTTTCTCCAGGCGTGAGGTGTTCCTCTTCTTTATGTTGCCTCCCCAGCACACCACCTCGTAGAAGAGGGCGCTCGCCACAACCGTCTGATAGAACATCTGTAGCATCTTACTACAGATGTTGAAGGACGCCAGCCTTCTAATGAAGTATAGTCGGCTCTGTCCTCTCTTACACAGATCATCAGTGTTGGCAGTCCAGTCCAGTTTATCATCCAGCTGCACTCCCAGGTATTTATAGGTCTGCACCCTCTGCTAGTGCTGCTATGTCGTTTATGTAACATGGAGACCAAAACTGTACCCATGGCTCAAGATGAGGCCTCACCAGTGTGTTATAAAGCAGAACCTCCTGTGACTTGTACTCCACACGTCAAGGCGCTATATAACCTGACATTCTGTTAATGGCTCTTGACTCCTAAATCTTCTCATGAGGTGGACTCTCAATTTTGTATATTCAAATCTCACACTTTTACTTCCTATGTGTAATACTTGACATTTAATGACATTAAATTTCATCCCCTGTAGCCCCCCATTATCCGCCCAGTCGCTCTTCTCTGGACCTTCTCTAGTGCTGCTGTGTCTTTATGGAGACCCAAACTGCCCCCAGGACTCCAGATGAGGCCTCACCATTGTGTTATAAAGAGCTGAGCAGAACCTCCTGTGACTTGTACTCCATACGTCAAGGCGCCATATAACCTGACATTCTGTTAATGGCTTCTGAACACTGTCAGGAAGTCGATAGCTTAGAGTCCACTACAACTCCTAAATCCTTCTCATAATAAATTTTTAATACATCTGCTAAATTCCTAAACCCTATTTTTTGCTTTATTATTTTGGGGTATTGAGTGTTGTTTGATGAGGGGGAAAAAATGAAATGATTTTAGTACAAGGCTGTAATACAAGAAAATGAATAAAAAGTGAAGGGGTCTGAATTACTCGGTGAAGGTGCTGTAGTTTTAATTACTCCGCACAAACCTGAAATGAAGGGGCAGCACAAAATGGCAAACACCACCAGCCGGACCAGAGCTTCACTGAAATGGACCCCCAAAATGGGCCTCACCACAGGCAGCCTGACCACAAACTGGCTTTGATGTACCAAAGACTAAAAGGGGGCCTTGGCTATCAAAGTTCCAAACACTTTAGAACATCAGAACAGTCGAGACGAGAGCAGGCCATTCAGCCCAACAAAGCTCGCCAGTCCTCTCCACTTGTTTCCTCCAAGAAAACATCAAGTCGAGTTTTGAGAGTCCCTAACGTCTTAAATAACTTCTTTAATATTCAGAAATATGAATCACCAAAATACACAAGCTGGGCACAGGAACTGCCAAACACTCTGGGTAAGAAGATCTAGGCTGGAGTAACGTTATATAAAAGCAAAACTAATCTAAAAAAAAAAAAAACAGAACCAAAAAATGTCAAATAGGACAAAAAGGATTTGCCTTGAAAGACGATCAAGAGAAGCGAGTCCTCGTACGGGACCCAAAGATCAAATCCCAAGAACAGAAGCAAATCTACTCTCTTTATTTAAAATCTTAAGCCAAAAAGTGCAAGGATTTTGTGAGACGTTTTATGTCACATTTTTTGTTACAATATAAATTGGGCTTATTTTAAAACCTGGCTATAGAAAAGAATCCCCGCTTTGACATATTCCCATTTTTTTTGCTTTACAGCCTTAACACACAAACTAAGATTTCTTCCCAGCTTTACTTACTCAATGCCATCTCTAACATCAAGTGAAAGACATCACAGCTACAGGTCAGAAGAATTAAAAAAAAAATAAAAAACAAGAAATCCTGAGATAAATAAAGACCCCCATCAGGTGTCAGTGCCCACCATTCCCATTGCGGTTACTGGTTTCCTCCCACCTGTGCTCAGCTGTAATGAGTGTGATTAGTGAAGCTGTTCCTGGTCCATTCATTCCCCTGCTTGGTAAATCAACTGACAGCAAACACCTGACTACGGGTGGCAGGTCACTTTCAGAAGATCTCAGGGACAGACAGAAGGCAGGAGATGGAGACCAAAACATCTCAAAGGCTTCATCAGTCCCAAGTAGCTCAGTAAAGTCCATCATAAATAAGTGTTTGGTGCTACTAGGACCCTCCAAACTGGACGGAAGAGCAAGGAGGAAACTGGAAAGAGAGGCCACCAAGATGCCAATGGCCACTTTGAAGGAGTTACAGGCAGGGAGTGGTCATTAATGGTGTGCAGGTGACAACAATTTGACAAGTGCTCCACCATTGTGACTTGTTCAGGAGGGCCGCACTTCTCAAGAAAGGCCACATTAAGGCTCGTTTGAGCTTTCCCAGAATGCACCTTGAAGATTTTGATGCCAAGTGGAAAAAGGTCTTCTGGTCAGATGAGACAACAATCAAACTATTAGGCCTCAACACCAAACGGTCCAGCAATGCAGCTCACCATCCACAACACACCATACCGACAGTAAAGCATGGAGGGGGCAGCATCCTGTTGTGGGGGCCTGGGGCTCTCATTAGGGTAGAAGGACACATGGATGGGGCAAAATACCATCAAATTCTGGAGGAACACCTGCTACCCTCTGCCAGAAAGGTGAAGATGGGCAGAATGTTCACCTCTCAACACGACGACGAGCCGACGCTCACAGCAAAATGGACTCAGAGTGGCTGAAGGAGAACAAAGTGAATGTCCTGCTGTGTCCAGTCAGAGCTGAGAGCTAAATCTGTGGAAAGATCTGAAGATAGCAGACCAGCAACGTTCACCAGCTAATGTGACCGAACTTGAACAGTTAAACTGTAAAGAAGAGTGAGGGGCAAAGCTGAGAGAGAAGAATCAACAGACTGAGGGCTGTCATTAAAGCAAAAGGGGGGACAACACAATGACACTGACATGGGGGTCCTTTATTAATCTCAGTAGGTCTTGTGTTTGATTCTTTATAATTCTTCTGAACTGTAGCTGTGATGTCTTTCACTTGATGTTAGAGATGGCATTGAGTAAGTAAAGCTGGCAAGAAATATTAGTTTGTGTGTTCACATTTAAGGCTGTAAAGCAAAAAAAATGGGAAAATATGTCGAAGGGGGGATTCTTTTCTATACCCACTGTATGTGTTTGGTATCATTCTTTTCAGAAGTTATCCAACTTTAATGTCATGTTGTTAGAGTTTCAGATTCTTATTCCGTTTTTAAATTATAAACTAAAAAATATCAAGAACTCACGTCTCACGATGACAAGACTTTGTGCCAAGAGACTTAACGATGCCCGCCCAGGGCCAGGACTAAAAGACAAAGAGTATGACAGCTGCTGTACAGGCTTTAAAATGTTCAAAGCGCTGCATGAGATGAAGATCATGTGATCATGTATGTGTTTTCCATTGTATTACCGTTTAAGAGGGGTTGTCGGAGGAGCAACACGAGTGGCAGAGATGCGAAGTGGATGGCACATAGTACAGGCCGGCGGGGTTGGCGAGAGAAGTGAGCAGGGGGTGAACCCCCGAGTAAACAAATAAAATCCAATATCTGCACTCGGTGAACATCAATGAGCCACTGAAGGTTCTGCTCTCTGCTTCAGAATGCAGAGGCTAGGGGGGCGGGCCTTCAGCTGTGACATCAGGATGGCCCCGCCTCTTGAGGGGCTTCCACACACAAAGTACAAGGTACTGTACAAAATATATAGAAAATAAATAAAGGCAAACTTTTACAAAGAAATATGAAAAATAACACTTAAAAATCAACAATTAAGGGACATAAAAAAACAAAACTCCCAGGCTGAAACTGCACTCCAGTTTTCTACGTGTTTCAAGTTTTGGTTTTGACATAAGGCAGGACGGCCACCGCTGGTTTTTTGTCTCGGATGTTCTTCTTCTTCCCGCCTGTGGTCTGCCCTCAGATCTGTGAACGTTTGAGTCGCTCGCCTTCTTAAACTCAATATAAAGTCTAGGGGCGGTGCTTCAGACATGACATCATGCTGGCCCCGCCTCTAGGGTTACACCCACAGAATGCAAAGAGCGTAGCCTTGAATCACATTAGCACATAACACATAATTATTTACATAAAAAATGTGAATAAGAATCAGATTAAAAAAATTAAAATTACATAAAAACAACAATAATACAAAAGTAACCATAAAAAGGAAAATAAACATGAGCCGGGATTCAACACCTGGATTTAATCTATTTTCTTATTTGGCTGACACCTTTATCTGGGGTGACTTACAACATTTGAGGTCCAATTGGTTCCATTTCATTTTTTTAAGGTGGAGCACAGGCAGGTGAAGATAGATAGATAGATAGATAGATAGATAGATAGATAGATAGATAGATAGAGTGAGAGGCACTATATAATAGATAGATAGATAGATAGATAGATAGATAGATAGATAGATAGAGTGAAAGGCACTATATTATAGATAGATAGATAGATAGATAGATAGATAGATAGATAGATAGATAGATAGATAGATAGATAGATAGGCACTATATAATAGATAGATAGATAGATAGATAGATAGATAGATAGATAGATAGATAGATAGATAGATATGATAGATATGAAAGGCACTATAGATAGATAGATAGATAGATAGATAGATAGATAGATAGATAGATAGATAGATAGATAGATAGACACTTTATTAATCCCAAGGTGAAATTCCCATACTCCAGCAGCAGCATACTGATAAAGAACAATATTAAATTAAAGAGTGATAACAATGCAGGTATAACAGATGTATAACACTAATGAGTTCTGAATCCACAACTGACATCCTGTCAGCGGTCCATTCCGACTCTCAAAACACTAAGTCCCCCCACCCGGCCATTGGTGCATTCCAACTCCGAGGTGGCCCAGTGGCTTCCTCCCTCCATTCAGACAGTGGCCAAACTCCCAAACTGCCCAGTGAACTCCCCCCGTCCTGTCCAGCCAGTGGTCTGGTCCAGCTCTCAGACAGACCAGTTGAGTGCCCTCCACTTGGGCATTGGTCCATTCCTACTCCCAGGTGGCCCAGTGGCCTCCCTCTGACTAGTACAGTGGTTCAGTCCAACTCTCAGTTGGTCCAGTGACTTTCCCCCACCATGAGACGACTGGTCCAGTCCAAGTCCTTAATCAACCCAATGGTGCCACACCCCTCCCACTCCAGCTGGTGGTCCAATCCAACTACTGGACAGGAGGTCCAAACCCCAGCAGTGCACCTCAGCACAGCGTTGAGCACACAATACCCTGAAAATCGGAAACGGTGCTGAGAATTTGTAAGGGAGTCGTGTAATCCGTCTCCCCCTGCAATGGCTAGTCGTGTAGTCTGACATCCTCAAAATGACCAGATTAGCAGCTGCAGAGCATGTCACATTACTTAAGTCCTGTAGTGTGACACCAGCTTGCCTGGACACAAATTTAAAAATACCCTCAAGGGTTACACCTCTTAACCACTAGGGGGTGTCATGTCTGACCAGACCTCTGTCCGCCACTTGCTGTTTTATTTATTCTTTTAATGAGAGCCTTTTAACAAACAAGAGAGAAAAACAAAAATCAAGCATACAGAAGAGCAAACCAAGCAAGTCGGAGGTTTGGCAATGATGGCGTCCCCTGAGGCTGGCAAGTCAGCAGAGAAAAAGAGAGAGAGAGAGAGAGAGAGACGTCCATGGAAAATATTTAGAAAATGTGCCTTCATGCTAGCTTGTAATTTGGGAAGACTTGATAAAATCCTGGCACTGCCACAAATAATGTCGGCTAGAAAGCTTAGGGAGTCAAGAAATGGGAGGAAAAGACACACTGTGAGAGAACAGGGGACACCGGCTCTTTAAAGAAAGGCACTATATACAATGAAAGTGGGTCAGGAGACGTGCCACCGAGGTTTATGCCAGGCGGTCACCATCCCCTGTGCATTACCTGGGTCCTCAGTGACCTGCTCTGTTAGCTCTTGTGGGGAGGGGTCACACGGAACTAAATCCCACCCCATAATAACTTCAAGCTAGAAATGAAGGGAAGTGAAGCATGTCGAGCACACAGAGGTGAAGCAGTTGGGGGGATTACAACATCATTTTTTTTTTGATATGGCACCCTCATTATAACATCACTTTGGCTGACATGAGTTCAAGATCACAGTGGCTTAACCGAGCGATGAAGCCGAGGAAAACAAGCGTGCTACTGATTTACTGATCATCTTTCCTTATTGTATATAGCGCCTTGCACACTGAGAGGGGACTTCTGAGGCCTGAGATTTAGGAGACTACATACTGTTGGAGCAAAGGACCACCACCAGGAGCCACAGAAAGGCTTACTTCAGGGTCCCAGCTGCATTCAGATCAGTCAGTTTGTAACTTTATAGCGCCTTGAACAAATCAGAGCCGGAAGGTGACTTGGCCTTCAAAGGCAGCCTGGTGGACACCAGTCACTACTTCAATGGTTGCAGGTGGATTGCTCTTTATTTTTATAGCACCTTTCATGAAGCATTCCAATATTAAGGCCCTTTGAACACCACCTCAAAATACAATGGAGGCTCAGAAGGTGTGATGGTGGAGTGTGGACCACCAGAGACAGGTGGACACTGCTTGGCACTCTGTTGGGTTCAGATTGACTGATCTTTAGTTTTATGGCACCTTTTATAGAACTCTGCTATTGAAGGCCATTTTGAAAAACACAACAGCAGGGACGCAAGAAGTGACAATGACAGGACACAAGGGGACGCTGGCCACTGATGTCATGGCTTCAGATTGATTGATCCTTATCTTTATAGCGCCTTCTAGAAAAACTTAATTAAAACTTTTGTATAACACATCTGGAAGGGGTCACTGCCTCCTAACACACGAACGTGCAGTCGGCACAAATTGAGACCCTGAGGGTCTCATCCCTTTCAAAGACCCTGAAGGGTGGAGGGGATGGTGACTGAAAGCCGCTGAACTGATCCATCTTTCTCTTTATAGCGCCTCTAGCAGAACATCCAAACCTCTGCTCAGACCACCTTCAAAGCCAGTAAGGTGGGGTGTGGATGACCAGTGACAAGACAACCCCAGCGACTGCTTTGCTGGTCTCAGACTGACTGATTCTGATTCTGTATAGCGCCTTTCAGAAACCCCATTAATGAGGGGCTTTAAAAAACATCTCAGAATACATCTGAGACCCAGAAGGGGTCACTACCTCCTAACACACTAAGGTGGAGTGAGCACAACTGGACACAAGCGGAGACCCTGAAGGTGTCACCCCTCCCAAAGACCCTACTTTGGAGGGGATGGTGACTGGAAGTTGCTGACTTACCAGCTTTGAATTGGTCGATCTTCAGTTTTATAGCGCCTTTAATGGAACATACAACTCCCTCTCCTTCAAAGACGCAAAGGCAGAGCAGGGATGAGCAGGTAGAAGTGGACACGGGATGCTGCCCCTCTGGCTTCTGGACAGCCAAATCTTTATTTTGTATAGCGCCTTTCAGAAACCCCATCATTAAGGTGCTTTTAATAAACACACGAGGTCTGGGGGTGGGGGGCCGAGTCCCTTACAGACAGTAAGGTGGAGCGAGGAGGGCTGGACGTACGGTAAGTGGACATACAGAAGCACCCGCTGGTTTATTGTGTTCAGATGCTCTTTATGATTATAGCGCCTTTCACAGAGCCCCAGTCACTCTCACTCTGTACATAAAAGGAGAGGAACGTGGAGTGTGGATGACCAGACCCAGCTGGACACTGGTCACTGCTTTACTGCCTTATTTTTATAGTGCCTTTCAGAAGCACCCCATGATGAAGGCACCTTCAAAAACCACACAGATATAAAAGTGAGATCCAGTAGGTGTAGAATGGAGTGGGAGTGGCTGGACACAAGTGGACGCTGGTCATTTGAATGTTTTTTTTTTTTATTGATTTCAAATTGATTGCTCTTTATAGCGCCTTTCAGGGAGCCCCAGAGTCTTTTAAGAAACTAAGAGGCTCGCCCCCTGCTCGCTTCGCTCGCCCACCCCTGGGGTTTGGTTTACCGGATATACAATTTAAAGAGATTGCTATTTTAATGGGAATGAATTGTTACATATGCATTATTATCACTTTTACTTTAAAACTTTTGCAAAAACAATACTTGTCCTTTATTTCCGGCCCCGGCCTGGTCACATCTCTTTCTCGCAGGACGTATAACGCTGCTCGTGTTGTGAAGGTGAGGGGGGGGGCGGCTGAACGCACGCTAAGGAGAAGCGGTCAGATCATCTGCTGGTTTCTTGCTGCTGCTGCTGGCGAGCTGCGTGTTCTGCTTGTGGCTTGTCGTTGTTTTAAGAGCTGGGAGCACATGAAGCGTGTCTGCCAAAAGCATTCCAACAACTGCTAGGTTTGATGTCCGTGAACTTGTTTTAAATGCTGTCTTACTGCCTTGTCTCATGGGACGTCAAATTGTGTTCCAAGAAGATCTCGTCTCGTCTCCCTAGTCTCCCTCCCAGCATATTTTTTTTTTATAATATAGAGAGAGACAGATGAGATGTGGAAGGTGTCATCTCTCTCAAAGACCCCCCAGTTGTACGGCACAGTAACTCGTCGGTTCAAAGCTGATAAGTCGGCAGCTTCCAGTCTTTATTTTTATAGCGCCTTACAACTCCAGCACAGACCTGGAAGGTATCATCTCTTTCAAAGCCAGTAAGGTGGAGTGTGGATGACCAGACCCAGCTGGACACTGGTCACTGCTTTATTACCTTATTTTTAGAGAACCTTTCAGAGCCACCCCATGATGCACTTTTAATACCTCACAGTGGGAGTGGCTGGACACAAGTGGACGCTGGTCATTTTTAAATTTTTGTTCAGTCAGTCAGTCAGTCAGCGACCAACTCGCTATATCCAAACACTGGGTCACGGGGGTCTGCCGGAGCCAATCCCAACCAACACAGGGCATAAGGCAGGAACAAACACCTGGCAGGACACACGCGCACACACACACACACCAAGCACACATTAGGGACAATTTAGGATCGCCAATGCCCCTGACCTGCATGTCTTTGGACTGTGGGAGGAAACCCACGCAGACGCGCGGAGAGAACATGCAAACTCCACGCAGGGAGGGCCTGGGAAGTGAACTCAGGTCTCCGTACTGCAAGGCAGCAGCGCTACCCACTACGCCACCCTTCATTTCTGTTATTGATTTCAAATTGATTGCTCTTTATTATTATAGTGCCTTTCAAGGACACCCGTTCTTAAGAGCCGAGATGTGGAAGGTGTCTTCTCATTCAAAGACCCCCAGCTGGACAGCACAGTAACTCCTCAATTCAAAGCTGATAAGTCGGCAGCTTCCAGTCTTTACTTTTATAGCGCCTTACAAATCCAGTACAGACCTGGAAGGTGGATGGCCAGACACTGGTTTATAGCGCCTTTCAGAACACCTCATTATTAAGGTACTCTTTAGAAAGCAACCCAAAAGGTGTCAAGTCTCTCAAAAGTGACAAAGGGGAGTGAGGACGACTGGACGCAGCTGGACACTGGCGACTGCTTTACTGGTTTTGAATTGATTGATCTTTGTAATTATAGCGCCCCCCCCCCTTGTTATTAACTCCTTGAGGGCTGAATATTTGTTTTCCAAAAAAAACACAGTTTTCTGAAAAGCAGACAAAGAAATGCAGAAATGCAACATAAAATGTCTGTTGCTGTGTGCTGTGACCACCCGTTTGTCGCAGTGCACCACAATCTGGTTTGCACATCTTGTCATGGCAAGTGGTGGTCCTCCCATACAAACGTTGCCACATGAACCTCTTTAGCACCACAATCAGATGGGGACGGATCAGCTGATCCTGGTATATCACATTCATGTTTGCTTACTTATCAAAATTGGAGTCTGACAAGTTGGATTCAGCGATAATATGCAAAGCGTTGTCCGTGGAATATTTTGCTTTACGCATTCGCTTCAATCTCTTGCCAGATGTCAATGCCATTTTTGCCATTGTTTCCTCCTTGCTACTCACGCAAGTGCAAGGAATCGCAGTCAAACCAATGAAGTTGACTTTCCTCCTAGCGAAGAGAGTCCAACTAAAACATAAAGTTTTCAGTTGATCACCAACGTCAATCCCACCTTTTGACAAAAGCCGAGGTCAGCCCTGAAAGAGTTAAGGTGCTTTTCAAAACACCAGAGAAAACAACTGGGACCCTGAACGTGTTATCAGTAGGAGGGCCGAATGACGGGATGCAGACCCCCTCCTAGCAGCGTTCACAGCACATTATGACCAGCCTGGAGTTGCTCACGCTGCTGATTGGATGTCTAAGTCCCTGGCACTTTGGCGACTGCCGCTTTCTGCCTACTTAATGTTCCCACAAGACTGGGTACAGGTCGTTGACACTGGAGGGTCAGTGGCTGAACTGGGATTTGGAACTGGGAGCCCTCCCAGTTTCCAGGCCTGGTCACCACATGACTTCTTCCTTTCACTGAGAAGGAACAGAAGCCGTCTGTTCAGCCCCCAAAGCTTTCCAAAAAAGACCCCCTTTTTACATCACACCAGAAGAGCTGGGACTTGGCGGCCGTGGCGAACCGCAGCGGCGCGAGGAGCCAACAAATCACAGGCCAGCCAGAGCTTCCACCTCTCCGAGAGAAGTCGGGACGACAGGCAGAAGGCGGCCAGACAATCAATTCCAGCTGACAAGTTCAGTAAACAGCGCAACCAGCGGCGCAGCGGGACGCCCCACGAGCTGGCACCCTGCCGGGCCGTGCCACCAGGACGTTCGCTCGCCTTGCCCTTGATCCTTTACATCTCACCAAGTGCTCGTCCCACCGGCGTGACATCTGGGACGGATCTGGCAGCCAGCAGCCTGTTTTTGTGGTCGCCGACTCTGACTTGTTAATAACGAGAGCACTGCAAGACACAGCACTGGCGAGAGGGAGCCGCTCGTCAGAGCAGGCGTATTATCAAACAGATCACATATGGCACCTCCGGTGGTCATCGTCCTCCTGTCGCGCAGAACATGCAGGGTGGTGGGCACACGGAGAGTCGGGGGCGCTATCTCTCGCTCTCTCTTTATACATACACTGTATATAGACTAGCAGCATACCCGCGCTTGGCAGTGGAGAAGGAGTGTCTTAAAGAATTTATGAAAAGGAAACATTTGAAAAATAACGGAACCTGATTGTCAATGTCATTGTTTTGTCACTGTTAGGAGTGTTGCTGTCATCAAGGATTTGATTCTCATTATTTCTTTCAATCAGGTTCGTATTTGGAGGACGTGTTGTGTTCAAGTTACATTCCATGTTTGTCAACCGTTGTAAAGATGACAGGTTTCATTCATCGAAGTGTTCACTACGCAAATCGCTACTCGTGAATCTAAGATGTTTAACAGGCATTCCCGGTATTAAGTTGTGGATTTGCCTGTGAATATTTAGCGGCAGCGTGTCTATGAACGTAATTTAAACTTAAGCATCACACCTCGCTCTCCTATTGATGTGTCTACAAAGGCTTGTTCAGATTCAGAGGGTTCTTCCTCTCTTACTGCATCAATAAGCAGCTCGTCTTCCTCTTTATCTGAGACGTCACTGCATGTACGGGTTTACCTTTCCCAGTCCTGCAAAGTCAGTTCACGTGAGCCGCTCAGAGTACGCGCTTTGAAGGTTCTCAGCTGTGCTTGTGCTCTCTCGTGCGATCTCACGATGTCCACGGCTTTATGTAATGTTAGCTCAGACCCGGCACTTAAAAGTTTCTCTCGCACTTTCGTTGAGTTTGTGCCAAACACCAGTCTATCCCTGACCATCTCGTCTTCGTTTGCACAGCACAGTCCTTCACTAGCGAATATTTAACGGCAGCGTGTCTATTGGATTGCTGCTGACCGATGGCCTTATATGGGCAGGCATTCAATTACGTGGGAGACGTGGTGATGAGGGACGCAACTCCGCCTCACACGGCGACCGAGCTGCAGGCTATGGCCGTATATATGTTCGTAAGAAGGTTCTAGTTATGACCGTTACACGTAGAATTTCGAAATGAAACCTGTTTAACTTTTGTAAGTAAGCTGTAAGGAATGAGCCTCCCAAATTACAGCCATCTACCTACACGGGAAGTTGGAGAATTAGTGATGAGTCAGTGAGTGAGTGAGTGAGTGAGGGCTTTGCCTTTTATTAGTATAGATATAATATTTATATATATATTGTGACGGATGGCCAGGTTCCATGCCCGGCAGGGATGCCCCTGCTGCATGTGTTCCAGGGGACCAATCATGGGCAACATAATACCTCCCCCGGGACGCTTGGTGGCAGCCCTCCTGGGTTACATTGGGACCACAGGCGTGGGACTTCAGGGCTCAGACCTGTTGG
The DNA here is from genome assembly GCF_016835505.1 of Polypterus senegalus. Lineage (NCBI taxonomy): Eukaryota > Metazoa > Chordata > Cladistia > Polypteriformes > Polypteridae > Polypterus > Polypterus senegalus. The sequence goes on along the minus strand of NC_053162.1, from coordinate 2,796,906 downwards.
GCTCCGTGGCCACCACCCAGAGGAACTGCATGGCGTCACGAGCCTCTGTGGGCTGGAATGCAGCCAGACCCGGACGTGCAGCCTAATTAGGCCAGTTACCACCTGGAGCACTTCTGGGAGGGCTATAAGAAGAGTCTGCAGCCGCTACTTGGGGGCCATTATTGGGAGGAAGAGGACAAGTGGGAGTGGGAGTGGTGGTTTGAGAAGAGAGTGCTTTCGTGTGTTTGTGCTTATCTTTAAGTGCTTGTCGGACTGTGTATTGCCTGTGGGGTTCACGGGGAAGACGTGCCCCACAGGTGAAGAAAATAAAAGTCTTGTGTCTTTTTACACGTGCCTCTGGAGTGAGTCTGTGCCAGGGTGGGCGCTAGATGGCACGAACGTCACAATGTATATTATATAGATTATAAATATACTCAGCAAAAAAAGAAACGTCCTCTGACTTTCAACTGTTTTTACTTTCAGTAAACTTAATGTGTAAATATTTGTATGAACACTAAAAGAGTCAACACCATAAGACATAAAATAAAAATGTTTCACAATGTGTGCCTGAATGAAGGGAGGCTCAAAATCCAAAGTACCAGTCAGTATGTGGTGTGGCCACCAGCTGCTTGAAGTACTGCAGTGCATCTCCTCCTCATGGACTGGACCAGATTTGTCAGTTCTTGCTGTGAGATGTTACCCCACTCTTCCACCAAGGCACCTGCAAGTTCCTGGACATTTCTGGGGGGAATGGCCCTAGCCCTCACCCTGCGATCCAACAGGTCCCAGACGTGCTCAATTCCTTCGACGATAAACACAAATCTGTCCATCACCCCTGGTGAGACAAAACCGTGACTCATCAGTGAAGAGCACTTTGTGCCACTCCTGTCTGGTCCAGCGAAGGTGGGTTTGTGCCCATAGGCGGCGTTGTTGCTGGTGATGTCTGGTAAGGAGCTGCCTTACAACAGGCCTACAAGCCCTCAGTCCAGCCTCTCTCAGCCTATTGCGGACAGTCTGAGCACCGATGGAGGGATTGTGTGTTCCTGGTGTGACTCGGGCAGTTGTTGTGACCATCCTGTACCTGTCACACAGGTGTGATATTCGGATGTACCGATCCTGTGCAGGTGTTGTTACACGTGGTCTTCCACTGTGAGGATGATCAGCTGTCCTTCCTGTCTCCCTGTAGCGCAGTCTTAGGCGTCTCACAGTGCGGACATGGCAATTTATTCAGCAGTCCTCATGCCTCCCTGCAGCAGGCCTAATGCACGTTCACGCAGATGAGCAGGGACCCTGGGCATCTTTCACAGTCGGTAGACAAGTCTCTTTAGTGTCCTGCGTTTTTACAACTGTGACCTTAAATGCCTACTTTCTGTAAGCGGTCTTAACGGCCATTTCACAGGTGCATGTTAATTCATTGATTAGGGTTAATTGAACATGCATAGTAAACATTGTTTAAACCCTTTACAATGAAGATCTGTAAAGTGATTTGGATTTTTAAAACATTATTGTTGAAATACACAGTCCTGAAAAAGGGACGTTTCTTTTTTTGCTCAGTACATGTATATATATATATATATATATATAAAATCCAGCATCTGTATGTCTGTCTGCTTTTCACGACAGAATTACTTAACGGATTTTCCAGAATTTGCTTGAACATTCCCATTGATTTTGCGACTTCTCTCTGCTAAATCAGAGTTCGCATGCAGGAGCGATTTATTTGGCCGAAACCATGAGAGACACAGCGGGCCGATGGGGAAGGGGGCGGGGCCCTCCTCACTCACGTGTCAGCCTCGTGGGCGTGTACTTTACATCTGCTTAGCTAGCAAACGAACGTCAGAACTACTAAAACGGATTTCGATCGGGTTTTTTTCTAGAATTTCCTTGAACATTCCCGTTGCTTTTACGACTTCTCTCATCGCGCTAAGAATCATAGTTTGCTTGTGGTACCGATTTTTTCGCGCTAACCCGAGACAGAGGGTGCAGGCAGAGGGGAAGGGGAAGCGTGACGTCAGGAGTGGGGAGTCGGTCTGCCTCTGCGTTTTGGAGCGCACCTCGCCTCCCTCCGCATAGCTAGCGATACCTTTTGTAATATTTAAAATATTAATTGGCTATGGTCTGATCTCATTGACTAAAAGGAAGCAAATCAATCGATGAGACCCTGATGATGGTGCATCTCCACTGTCTACAAGGCGCTATACAAAATAGAAACTGATTGATGAGAGTGAGCAACCAATGAATTGCTCCCTTGACAGGTCCTCACCTAACTCCACTGCCCAAAGGTGATCACATGAAATCAAACTCATCATTTGATTAGGACCGGACTTTGCTAATTTATCTACAGGTTACTACATAAGTCTGACTGATTGATTAGAGATCAATTGCTTAATACATTGACAGTGATGGCCTAACTTGATTTTCCACAATAAAGTTTACTTGATGAATTGATTGATTATTGGTTTTGTTTAACTTCATTGTCTATAAGGAAGGATATAAAATAAACTGATAATTTAATGATGGCATCTCTCTGCTGGCTACAAGTCAAGTCAAGTTGGGGACCCTGCACCACATGATGAAGCAGCTCAGGATCCCGGTTGGCAACCCCCCAGGCAGACATGCGGTCCAGTCCCACCCTCTATCTGCCACAGCCAGGTGTTACGTGGGTGACCCCTTGGCCTGGTCCAGCCACTCAACAATGAGGGTCCCGTGATCCGGGATCACCCTCGGGTAATCACACCACATGGCCGTAGTGCTATAACTGACGCTCCCTCACAATGCAGGTCATGTGACTCATTCAAGACTCGGTGAGCAACAAAAAGTCAAACCAGCGGGACACAAGGATTCTCTGAAGAGACACAGGAGTCCAGTCTTCATTTCAGGTCACTGGATAGCGTCCATGTCTCACAAACAGGGGGCACCAGGACCCTAAAGACTTGGACCTTCGTCCTTTTGCAGATATCAGGAGCACCGCACAACCCTTTCCAGCGATCTCATGACCCCCCCATGCTCTCCCAATCCGTCTACTGACGTCATAGGAAGAGTCACATGAATGTCACTGCCGAGGTCAGTAAACCTCTCAATGATGAGGTCGACACTCTCACCACAGACAGACACCCTGCTGATGGCCGTGCCCAAGAGGTCATTAAAGGCCTGGCTCTTGGTTTTTATCAGGACCCTCGCACGCCCGGACACTCAGACCCCCCACTCAGAGCCTTCATTGACTCAGTGAAGAGCACAGCATCGTCAGCAAAGTCAAGATCTGTGAATCATTCTTCACCAATAGATGCCCCCCAGCTGCTGGACCCCCCGAACCTGCCCAACACCCAGTCCATACAAGCATTGAACAGAGTGGGAGCAGAACACACCCCTGACAGACCCCCAGAATCAACTGGCAAAAACACACAGTTCCTGCCTCGAGTCAGCACAGCACTCACAGTCCCAGGCTACAAGGCGCTTTATAAAATCAAAATTGATTGATCAGAGTGAGCATCCGATTAACTGTTCATCTGAGCTGCAGTTGGCGAACTTCACAGTCCAACGGCAAACACGTAAAATCAAAAGCATTGATCGTTGAGGTGATGGGTTTTGACCGAACTTTGGTATCTACAGGCAGTGAAGTCACCAGGGGGTGTACAGCCACCCTAACCTGGACACACACAGGCAGAACACAGGTTCAACACACACCCAGTTTATTTAGTCAGTCAGTCATCTTCCAACCCGCTATATCCTAACTACAGGGTCATGGAGGTCTGCTGGAGCCAATCCCAGCCAACACAGGGCGCAAGGCAGGAAACAAGCCCCGGGCAGGGTGCCAGATCACCGCAGGGCACACACACCAAACACGCACACACAGGACAATTTAGGATCACCAATGCACCTAACCTGCATGTCTTTGGACTGTGGGAGGAAACCCACGCAAACAAGGGGAGAACATGCAAACTCCACACAGGGAGGACCTGGGAAGCAAACCCGGGTCTCCTAACTGCGAGGCAGCAGCACTACCCACTGTGCCACCGTACCGCCATCACCCGGTTTATTTCCAGTTTAAAGTGCACAATCACCAGCAACAATACACAGTCCAGTCCCTTTTTGCCTCCACTCCTCCTCCTCCTCAGGCTTTGTGTTCTTCCTCCTGACTCTGGCCATTCAATGTTCAGGTCCCGGGAGTGTTTCAGGTGGGCTCATCAGTATTACCTGGAATCACTCCCAGGTGCACTGGAGGTCCTCTATAGGGCTCTGTAGCTCCCCCTGGCAGCCCCCACGGAACCCAAAAGGGCTCCCAACATGCCCTGCGGGAATCTGTGGTGCCACAGCTATCAAGGAGGGCTCTGCCCTCTAGTGTCCCAGGGCAGGAACTGCCTGACGAATTCCCTCTCCCTGGTCCTTCCACTCTGTTGGCGTCCCGGCCTGGTTGGTGGTTGGGTAGATAGATAGATAGATAGATAGATAGATAGATAGATAGATAGATAGATAGATAGATAGATAGATAGATGTGAAAGGCACTATATAATAGATAGATAGATAGATAGATAGATAGATAGATAGATAGATAGATAGATAGATAGATAGATATTTTATTAATCCCAAGGAGAAATTCCCATACTCCAGCAGCAGCATACTGATAAAGAACAATATTAAATTAAAGAGTGATAACAATGCAGGTATAACAGACAATAACTTTGTATAATGTTAACGTTTACCCCCCGAGTCACATAGTGTGGGGTCTCCTCAGTCTGTCGCTGAAGCTGCTCCTCTGTCTGGAGATGATCCTGTTCAGTAGATGTTGTGGATTCTCCATGATTGACAGGAGTCTGCTCAGCGCCAGTCGCTCTGCCACGGATGTCAAACTGTCCAGCTCTGTCCCTACAATAGAGCCTGCCTTCCTCACCAGTTTGTCAGACGTGAGGCGTCCCTCTTCTTTATGCTGCCTCCCCAGCACACCACCACGTAGAAGAGGGCACTCGCCACAACCGTCTGATAGAACATCTGCAGCATCTTATTGCAGGTGTTGAAGGACGCCAGCCTCCTAATCTATACTAATAAAAGGCAAAGCCCTCACTGACTGACTGACTCACTGACTCGTCACTAATTCTCCAACTTCCCGTGTAGGTAGAAGGCTGACATTTGACAGGCTCATTCCTTACAGCTTACTTACAAAAGTTAAGCAGTTTTCATTTCAAAATTCTACACGTAACGGTCATAACGGTCAACAACGTCCGCCATGTTGAACTTTCTTATTTATGGCCCCATCTTCATGAAATTTGGTAGGCGGCTTCCCTGCGCTAACCGAAACTGATGTATGTACTTATTTCGGTGGTATGATGCCACTGTCAGCCACCATATTGAACTTTTCAACGGTCTTTGTTACTTATGGGCCCATCTTCAAGAAATTTGATACGCGGGTTCCCAACGCTAACTGAATCCTACTTACGTACATATATACGTCCATAGCCTGCAGCTCGGTCACCGTGTGAGGTGGCGTTGGGTCCCCCATCTTAACACCTCCCACGTTGTTGGCTGCCTGCCTATATAAGGCCGTCCGTCACTCCGGTCTCTACATTCCCTTTCTTGCTTTGCCACGGGATTCACGTCTCCCTACTGATAACTACAGCCTTTTTATTTAATCCACGGCGTCTCCGCTGTATTATTGTTCATTTATTACGATTATAGTTATTGTGTAGGTATTTTAGACTTACTTTACATTGTTCAGATACCCATTTCCTTTATCATTCCAACCGTACCCCCATTAACATGTCTATCGAGGTGATCACCATCGATCAAAGAACTGTCACTTACCGAGTGGTTTCCATGCCCGGAGATGCCGCCTGCCTTTTCCATTCTCTGTGTTACATATTGCACGGCCATATCAGGCTCACTCTTGATATCCATTGTGTCTTATGTATTGAATGACTGGACAGGTTCAAGGTGTGGACTGATGACGTACAGGAGATAATTAGACTACACAGGAGCACTAGAAGAGTGAAATGCTTAAGACCTTCACCTATGGATCTGCATGTGAGTTGATGGCTGCCGCTGAATTGTTCGGTTGTCGCTTTCAAGTGTACAGAAATGGCCAAATATTTTACACCTTTGGACAACCGCCAATGCCTCTTAAACATCTTAGAGTGACAGGTGACGATTTGAGTAGTGGACACTTTGATGTTTATGAATGTTTAAACTCTCAAAAGCTGGATGTGAAGTAAAACCGGTTGTATACTTACAACGCTTGACAGATGGCGAATGTCACTTCAACACAAGTCCTACAAATACTGTCGTCATTGAAACAAACCATGAAACTCAAACCAATTATGACAGCAGCAATCCAAGCTGTGAGATTTGAGACAAGATTACTGTTCACATGGCCGACTGTACGTTACATGCTCAGAGTAAGCTCAGCGCACAGCTTGGTCAGATTACAACCGGAGGGCCGAACTCACAATGTGGTATACAAAGAGATCCTTAACAAATAATTAGTGGTGTATTCTCACTCAGTTTAAAAAGGTTTCATTTTCTTCCTAATAGAAATTTTAAGGCAGTACTTCGCCGCTGCGAAGCGCGGGTATTTTGCTAATGAAGTATAGTCGTCTCTGTCCTCTCTTACACAGATCATCAGTATTGGCAGTCCAGTCCAGTTTATCATCCAGCTGCACTCCCAGGTATTTATAGGACCCTCTGTACCCTCTGAACAGTCACCTCTGATGATCACGGGGTCCATGAGGGGTCTGGTCCTCCTACAATCCACCACCAGCTCTTTGGTCTTGCTAGTGTTCAGGTGTAACAAAGTCCTTGATTAGGTTCCTGTACTCCTCCTCCTGCCCACTCCTGATGCAGCCCACCATAGCAGTGTCATCAGTGAACTTTTGCAGGTGGCAGGACTCCGAGTTGTACTGGAAGTCTGATGTATGTTGGCTGAACAGGACCAGAGAAAGTCCAGTCCCCTGCGGCGCTCCTGTGCTACTGACCACAATGTCAGACCTGCAGTTCTTGAGACGCACATCCTGAGGTCTCTCTGTAAGATAGTCCACGATCCATGGCACCAGGTATGAATCTACTCCCATCTCTGTCAGCTTGTCCCTGAGGAGCAGAGGTTGGATGGTGTTGAAGGTTCTAGAGAAGTCCAGAAACAGAATTCTTACAGCACCACTGCCTCTGTCCAAGTGGGAGAGGGATCGGTGTAGCATGTAGATGATGGCATCCTCCGCTCCCACCTTCTCCTGGTATGTGAACTGCTGAGGGTCGAGGGCGCGGCGGACCTGTGGCCTCAGGTGGTGAAGCAGCAGTCGCTCCATGGTCTTCATCACATGTGACGTCAGAGCAACAGGTCGGAAGTCATTCAGCTCACCAGGACGTGATACCTTTGGGACTGGGGTGATTCAAGATGTTTTCCAAAGCCTCAGGACTCTCCTCTGTTCCAGGCTCAGGTTGAAGATGTGCTGTAGAGGACTCCCCAGTTCCAATGCACAGGCCTTCAGCAGTCATGGAGATACTCCATCTAGACCCACTGCTCTGCTGGCACGAAGTCTCATGGGTAGTGGCCATGGCCGTCCATCACAAGGCTGTTAAATGAATTGAAGTTTGTTTGACTGGTTGATTGATAAGCAACACTTGATGAACGGATGGACTGGTGATGGTTGGGCTTTACTGTCTAAAGTGAAGTTGGATTGACTTGACCGACTGATTACTCAAGAAGGTCTGATTATATTGAAAATTAAAAATGACAACTGATGATGTAACTACACCAATTACAAGGCGCTATATAGAATGGACAAATGACTGACTGATTATTGAGTGTGGTCTGACCTCATGGTCTAAAGCAGAGGGGGTCCAACTCTGGTCCTGGAGGTCCGCAGTGGCTGCAGGTTTTCCTTTAGACCCTAACCCTAATCAGTTTTCACTGCTCATTAACTCCTTTTCCCTTCATTTTAATTGCCCTGTTTTTAACGATTCAGTCCTCTGAGTTGATTTGTTTCTTTATTAAATGGCAGCCAAACAGAAACGAGACGTGAAACGAGCCCACAGATGACCAGCTAAACTGGGATTTCAAACTCCAGCCAGTCTCTTAAAGTGAAGCCCATTCTTGCTGTTAATTAAACTTGTTCTTTAATTCTTGTTGCTGCTCTCATTCTGTTGAGTTTTCTGTTTTTTCTAAGACCACTGACCGGAGCAGACCAACGTGACCGAGACCCTCACCTCTCTTTATTTTCAGGTCATGTAGCTTCTTGTTTTGTGTCTCCTTATTATTTGGCTGTTCATTAAGGAAAAAGAGACAACTGAGGGGGTCCGCGTCAAGTTAATTAAAATGAAGGGAAAATAAGTGAATTAGCAGCAAAAAGGCTCACTGATGAAGAAGATGGTTAGAATGAAAACCTGAGACCACCAGGCCCGGAGTTTGACACCCGGGGTCTAAAGGGAGTTAAATAAAATAAACAGGACCACCTAATGGCAGAAAAATGGCACACTCTATAAAATTAAAAATGGCCAATCCATTCATTGAGTGAGCAGCACATTAATGGAAAAAATCAACTGATGAAGGCCCAAAGGTTATTCAATAAAATGAAGAATATCTCCTGCCCGACTGGTGATGGTGTAAGTAAGCTGCCTGTCCGGAGCTCCTCGTGTAACTCAGGACTGCGCCGATCGACAACGGGCTGAGTGGGCAGCTAATTGATAAGCGGAGCGCCGACGGCCTCACTGCATTCTCCAAAAGTGTCCCATAAAATTAAAACTCGACTGACGGACTACACGAGGAGTTCAGTTTCTCTGGAGTGCTGGGCTGATACTTTCAGTGATGATGTGGTGGCAAACCTTCACCTTATGAAGGGTTTGTGAAAAATTAAAGTAATGAACTGATAAACTGAGTGACATTGGCCTGACTTTATCAAACACGAAGTGACAGATCATCCGATGCTGCATCACCAGATGCCCCAGAGCCATGATGAGTGTGTGGTCTTTGTGACACTTTGGTCGAGGTCTCCTTCTTCACTAATGATGGCTGCCTTTCCAATCTTTGCTCCTAATCAAGCCTTTGAACCACAAATCCAATCGTCTCTCGGGGTCAGCATCCGCCACATCACTGGACTTTTAACTTGGCGAAGTTCACCCTAAGTCTGAATGTGAAGAGCCAATCCAACGTGCATCCTCACCTTCCCAAAAAAAATTAAAGAATAAACAAACAAACTCCACACAAAGTCGCCTCCTGTTATCAGTGAATCAACAAAACTCGAGCGAACCTTTGAGAGAGCCAGCTGGGCATCGGGTGAGCAAACTACACAGCATATGCGCCTGGCATTCTAAATCAGCTGTTTACATTCCAAGTCTGGTGGTCTGCCACTGTGGTCTCGGCCGACACGGACCACCTCATTAGGAAACCAGACAACTTCTCAAGATCTGACAAACTCTGCAGTTCATCTGTGACCAAAGACAAGCAGAGATACACAGGGAGGGCTCTGCATACGTACGGGAGAAACAAAGATATGAAGGCACTGATAGATAGATAGATAGATAGATAGATAGATAGATAGATAGATAGATAGATAGATAGATAGATAGATAGAAGGCACTATATGATAGATAGATAGATAGATAGATAGATAGATAGATAGATAGATAGATAGATAGATAGATAGATAGATAGGCACTATATGATAGATAGATAGATAGATAGATAGATAGATAGATAGATAGATAGATAGATAGATAGATAGATAGATATGAAAGGCACTATATGATAGATAGATAGATAGATAGATAGATAGATAGATATATAGATAGATAGATAGATAGATATGATAGATAGATAGATAGATAGATAGATAGATAGATAGATAGATAGATAGATAGATAGAAGTGAAAGGCACTATATGATAGATAGATAGATAGATAGATAGATAGATAGATAGATAGATAGATAGATAGATAGATAGGAAAGGCACTATATAATAGATAGATAGATAGATAGATAGATAGATAGATAGATAGATAGATAGATAGATAGATAGATAGATAGATAATTGTTTCATTACATCCACACTTCAGCAAACTGCTCCGTGGTTCGGTTGGCACCATCCCTCCCACATGAGTGCGACTGGCGTTTTCCGAAATGAACCGGACTTTCTGATGTAAAAAAGCCTCACCAAACCACCTAGATGCGAAGATTCTTTAAGTCTCGGCCCACTGCTAATCAGCAGCTCTGGGGGGGACACTGCAGCGACACTAAACCCATAAAGTAAGCCTCGTTGCCGTACCGTTGATACGGACTAAGAGCAAACCATCAAGGGATCGTGACCAGCACCTAGCACACTGCAACTGCCCCACCGGGTTAAACGTGTAACACAGTCACTATGTTCGTGTCTCTCCCGTCTTTACCCGATGAAAGGCCGTGTAGCAGTTCCGTTTTCTAAGAACATTTAGTAACAATTCAGATAAAGATTTTGTTAAATTACGCCTACACCGGCGTCTCCTCCTTTTTTTCGCGGGAAGAGTAACGGGAGTGGATGATTAACTCGAAATGCATGTCGGGATACAGCGGGCTCCGCGCTTTACGACACGTGACCATTAACCCCTCACTGCGCGCCGGTGTTTTCATTCCTGTCAAAGCGAGGGCTTGGTACGGCAGCTGCGCCTTCACCGGCAGTTCAGGTAAACGTCACTTAACTTACTTATACACTGGACGTCTCTTCCATTTTCACGGGAATGTTAAGGAAATGTGACGAAAAAATCAAAACGTCTGTCGGGATATGACGCTTAGGCCTACGCCGTTTTCATGTTGGCTGACTTTTTGTTTTGCTCTGTGAGTCAGTTTCTTAATACGCGCTTTAATAAAGAAGAGAGACGTCACAATCAAGTCACAAATATTAACAGAACAATCACACGTTCAACGTTAAAAGTTACAAGTTCCCGGATACATACACACCGCGTTTCACTTTATTTCATTTTAGTTCTTTATTCACAATTACTAAGAGGCTTTGCCCCCCTGCTTGCATCGCTCGCAAACCCCCTGTGTCTGCGCTATGCGTTTGCCTCTTCGCGGTTCTGCCGCTTGCGTATGTGGATGTACAATTTACACAGGTTTTAATGGCCATGTGAAGTGTTACATTTGCATCCACACCACGTTCAGTATAACTGCCCGTGATTGCATTTCGTTTCTTTGTCTCCATTAAATAAAACGACTTTTTCGAATGTTTGGCTCTGAGATTTGTTAATTGTCTTTGCCAAAGCGATTCTAACGGGAAATTGTAAACGTTTCAATACAAATGGCATATCAAGATCTCCATTGGTGTGTAATGTTATCCCCTGAAGATGGACTACGTTACCTTTCTTAGATACGTCCTTCTTTCTACCGGTGGAGGACCAGACAGTGTTAACGGTTGTAGATGTTCTACGCGATATTGTAAGTTCAGGTTTTCATCTTCCGCACCATCACCACCAACTGTTTCAGCTTACTCTATTGATGCGCATTTAACCAATTTGCTGTGTAACCGATCCACATTTTTGGCATTAATTTGTTAGACTTCATCGTTTCTCAGTGCTAGGATTTTTCCTTTTGATAACCCTTTGGGATGAAATTCTTCAAACAGATGTGGACATAGTAAGCCTTCTTTAATTGGGATCAGAAAGTGAGGAAAACGTTAAGATTTATAAGAGCTGAGAGTGCAAAAACTGTGTCTGACAGAAGCATTCACAAGAATGAGAGGTGAGAGGACTGTGGGCGTGGCCGAATATGAGGAGGGCGGGACTTGAAAAAAATATCATAGCAACATTCTCATCTCGTGAGACTTGAAAAAATCGTTTCCAAAAAGTCACGTCTGGTCTCATCAAAAGATTTTTTTAGAGAGTTATAAGTACAAAACTACAAATACAGTAATAAAGGTTAATAAGCAACTATCGAAAAGGACAACTGAATTTAGGCTGGGGATACACAAATGTTACGTATACACAAAAAAATTGTTATTAGGAGTTCACATTATTAACTTGTTAACAGTGATTTGATGCCTCGCAGTAAGGAGATTTGGTTGGCATGTTCTCCCCGTGTCTGCCTGGGTTTCCTCCCACAGTCCAAAGACATGCAGGTTAGGTGCATTGGCGATTCTAAATTGTCCCTGGTGTGTGCTTGGTGTGTGTGTGCCCTGTGGTGGGCTGGCACCCTGCGCAGGGATTTGTTCCTGCCTTGCACCCTGTGCTGGCTGAGATGGCTGACAGTAATTTGAAGTAAAGGACGTGTTTCATCAGCTTTCTGTTTGCTGGCCTTGACATTCTTTTTATACTTTGTCTTAAGGTCAGTTCACCACGGTCATCCTTAAACTAGAATTACGTGTTCTCTTTTAATATATATTTTTACGTGATCCCACGCATTGAAAGAACACGATCTTTCAAAGTAAAACTCAGAAGGTGTATTTCTTAATAAAGACAAAGTTGACCTCAGTAGAGTCCTGGAAAAAAGAAAAACAAAAGTGTCATTTAAAATAAAAATTCATCTCTGGCACAGATTAGGCCGTGTTTTGTAATTCACTTTTTAGTTTTGTTTCAGCTAAAACAAAAATATTACAAAATCCATCCAGCAATCTATACTTCATACCAAGAGTGGCGTTTGTGGGGGTGGCAAGTGGGATGGCTGCCCCAGACCCCACGCCTAAGGGGGCTCCGCTTTTGAGGTCTGCGTGTCCCGTTCGAGTGGATTTGCCAAGTTCTGTTCTCCAGTGTATGTAAATACATGCATATGAAAATGTTTGGGAAGCCCTCGTAATTCTTTGGCTTTTTGTTTCTCATTGGCTGAACTTCCTTTAAATATATCACATGCCTTATGGACACAGTAGGATTTCAGCAGTGACATTAAGTTTATTGGATTAACAGAAAATATGCAACATAACAAAATTAGACAGGTGCATAAATGTGGGCACCCAACAGAGATGTGACATCAATACTCAGTTGAGCCTCCTTTTGCTCCTTTGAGCCTCTCGACGCTGTCCTCCTGTAGCCATTGATGAATGTCTGGATTCTCCATGGAGGTATTTCTGTCCATTCTTCATACCTAATCTCTCCAGTTCAGTTCAATTTGATGGACAGCCTGCTTCAAATCATCCCATTGATTTTCGATGATCTTCAAGTCAGGGGACTGTGACGGCCATTCCAGGACATTGTACTTCTCTCTCTGCATGAATGCCTTTGTGTTTTGGGTTCTTGTCTTGTTGGAATATCCAACCCTGCGTAACTTCAACTTTGTGACTGATTCTTGAAAATTATCCTGAAGAATTGGTTGATATTGGGTTGAATTCATCCGACCAATGACTTTAACAAAGGCCCCAGTTCCTGAACTGGCCACACAGCCCCACAGCATGATGGGACCTCCACCAAATGTGACAGGAGGTAGCAGGTGTTTCTCTTGGACTGCGGTGCGGTGCAAAGCGCTTTGTGTTAGGACCAAATAACTCCATTTGTGTCTCATCAGTCCAAAGCACTTTGTTCTTAATGACTCTGACTTGTCCACATGAGCGTCTGATACAACAAGCGACTCTGTTTGTGGCGTGAGTGCAGAAAGCGCTTCTTTCTCATCACCCTGCCATACTGATGCACTGAATTGTAGAACGATGTCCAGATACACCATCTGCAGCGAGATGTTCTTGAGGTCTTTGGAGGTGATCTGTGGGTTGTCTGTCACCATTCTCACAATCCTGCTCATATGCCGCTCTTGTATTTTTCTTGGCCTGTCAGACCTGCTGGGTTGGTTTAACAGCAACTGTGCCTGTGGCCTTCCATTTCCTGATTCCATTCCTTACAGTTGAAACTGACAGTTTAAACCTCTGAGATGGCTTTTTGTTGCCTTCCTCTAAACCAGGAGACTCAACAATCTTTGTTTTCAGATCTTTGGAGAGTTGCTTTGAGGATCCCATGCTGTCTGTCACTCTTCAGAGGAGAGTCAAAGGGAAGGAAGCACAACTTGCAGTTGACCACCTTAAATACCTTTGACCACTCATGATTGGACACTCCTGTCTATGAAGTTCAAGGCTTAACGAGCTCATCATACCAAGTAATCAGCATTGAGCGGTGACAGGCATTCAAATCAGCACAATGACAAGGGGACCCACATTTGTGCACAGCCAGTTTTTCACATTTGATTTCATTTCATACAACTAAATACCGCGTCACTAAAAATCTTTGTTCAGAAAACACCGCAGTGCTCCGATGTTCCTAGGAAATGAAGGACGTACCACTGTGATCGTTATTGTTGAAAGGAGAGTCGATTATTACGCAGGCCGAGAGGGGCTCACAAACCTTTTCATATGACTGTATAAACTGCTCAGATAAATGAAAGTAAGATTTGTTAATGAGAATAGAGCATCAAGTCGGTGACACTTGTGGGCTGCTGATCTGCTCAGTTCAGTAGCAGAGGGGCTCGTTCATCAATGTCAGCTGCTTTGGTGCACTAGAGGGGCAACAATGAGACGACCCCCCAAACAGGAATGAATGGGTGAACAGGTGGAGGGAGACCACTGACATTTGTCCCTCCTCATCTGTTTTGTCACTCATTTTGCACTTGGCTACAGTCAGTGTCCCCACTGGCAGCATGACACCATACCTCAACCCTACAGAGCTGGCACAGGTACTCCAACTTCTCCAGGATGGCACATCAATACCACGTGCCATTGCCAGAAGGTTTGCTGTGTCTCTCAAGGACATGGAGGAGATTCCAGGAGACAGACAGGCAGTTCATCTTGGAGAGCTGGACATAGCCCCTCGTAGAAGGTCTTTAACCCATCAGCAGGACCCACCGAAGGAACAGGATGAGCACTGGCAGAGTCTACAGCTGGCAGGCCAGCTACTGGTGTGAATGTCTCTGAGCAAACAATCAGAAACAGACTTCATGAGGGGGGCCTAAGAGCCCGACATCCTCAAGTGGGCACCGTGGAGCTTAATTGGCATTTGCCATAGAATACCAGTATTGGCTCCCTGTGCTTTTCACAGATGAGAGCAGGTTCACCCTGAGGACATGTGACAACGTGAAAGGGTCTGGAGAAGCCGTGGAGAACGTTATGCTGCCTGTGACGTCGTTCAGCCTGACCGGTTTGGTGGGGGGTCAGTGATGGTCAGTCTGGGGTGGCATATGGGGTGGAGGGACAGAGGCACAGTCATCTACAGGCTAGACAACGGCACTGCAGGACTGCCATTAGGTATCAGGATGAAATCCTTGGACCACCCATTGTCAGACCCTATACTGGTTCCTCCTGGTGCACAACAATGCCCGGCCTCATGTGGCGAGAGGATGAAGGAATTGATACCATTGACTGCCCCCCACACTCCCTCAATCCAATTGAACACCTCTGGGTGGGACATTATGTTTGGGTCCATCCGACCACCTCAGACTGTCTAGGAGCTCAGTGACGCCCTGGTCCAGATCTGTGAGGAGATCCCCCAGGACACCATCCATTGTCAGTGGGGGGGCATACATTGTACAATAGTACAATTTGGAGTTTCGGCCTGCCACATCATTTTTTTCCTTTGATTTTCGGGGTATCTTTGTCTTTGTCGGCTGATCATTTTCATTTCCATCCTTTTGTTCCTAACGCGTCACCATATCAGTCCATAGCAGTACAGAGAGCCAGCAGGATTTATTCTCCCTTTGATATCTGATGTGTTTCAAAGTGTTCCTTTCATTTTTTTGACCAGTTTATTACAGACACATACAGTGGGTATAGAAAAGAATCCCCCCCTTCGACATATTCCCATTTTTTTTGCTTTACAGCCTTAAATGAAAACACACAAAAAATATTTCTTGCCAACTTTACTTACTGAATGCCACCTAAAGCATCCAAGTGAAAGACATCACAGCTACAGTTCAGAAAAATGATAAACACAAGACCTACTGAGATTAATAAAGGACCCCCCATGTCAGTGTCATTGTGTGGACCCCCTTTCTTTTAATGACAGCCCTCGGTCTGTTGATTCTTCTCTCTCAGCTTTGCCCCCCCACTCTTCTTTACAGTTCGGTCACATTGGCTGGTGAGCGTTGCTGGTCTGCTATCTTCAGATCTTTCCACAGATTTAGCTCTCGGCTCTGACTGGACACACCAGGACATTCACTTTGTTCGCCTTCAGCCACTCTGAGTCCATTTTGCTGTGAGCGTCGGCTCGTCGTCGTGTTGAGAGGTGAACTTTCTGCCCATCTTCACCTTTCTGGCAGAGGGTAGCAGGTTTTCCTCCAGAATTTGATGATATTTTGCCCCCTCCATTTGTCCTTCTACCCTAACGAGAGCCCCAGGCCCCCCACAACAGGGTGCTGCCCCCTCCATGCTTTACTGTTGGTATGGTGTGTTGTGGATGGTCAGCTGCATTGCTGGACCGTTTGGTATCAAGGCCAATAGTTTGATTTTGGTCTCATCTGACCATAAGAATCTTCAAGGTGCATTCTGGGAAAGCTCAAACGAGCCTTAATGTGGCCTTTCTTGAGAAGTGCGGCCCTCCTGAACAAGCCACAATGGTGGACTGCTTTTCAAATTGTTGTCACATGCACACCATTAATGACCACTCCTTGCCTGTAACTCCTTCAAAGTTGCCATTGACCTCTTGGTAGTCTCTCTTCCCAGTCTCCTCCTTGCTCTTCCATCCAGTTTGGATAGTCCTAGTAGCACCAAACACTTCTTTATGATGGACTTTACTGGGCTCCTTGGGACTGATGAAGCCTTTGAGATGTTTTGGTCTCCATCTCCTGCCTTCTGTCCGTCCACAGCTCTGTCCCTGAGATCTTCTGAAAGTGACCTGCCACCCACAGTCAGGTGTTTGCTGTCAGTTGATCTGCCAAGCAAGGGAATGAATGGAGCAGGAACAGCTTCATTAATCACACTCATTACAACTGAGCACAGGTGGGAGGAAACCAGTAACCGCAATGGGAATGGTGGGCACTGACACCTGAGTGAGTTTAGGATGAGGGGGTCCTTTATTCATCTGAGGATTTCTTGTTTTTTATTTCTTCTAATTTTTCTGAACTGTAGCTGTGATGTCTTTCACTTGATGTTAGAGGTGGCATTGAGTAAGTAAAGCTGGGAAGAAATCTTAGTTTGTGTGTTAAGGCTGTAAAGCAAAAAAAAATGGGAATATGTCAAAGGGGGGATTTTTTTTTTTTATAGCCACCGCATGTGGGACAGAATGTCTGCCGTTCATGACCTTTGTAACATTTTCATATTGTTTTGAAGTGCTTGTATAATTTAACTAATGCAATTCTGGTTACGTCACTAACTGCCACTTTGGTACTGAGGAGTGTCATATTAGACTGCAGTAACGTGTCACCCCCCCCCAACTCTGTTCATTAATGTCACCCACCATTGCTGGATGTCGCACCTTTCACATACGACTATCAAAATGTAATGTGAATGCACTGAGAAGGCAGTCCCACCCACTTGGCTGTCCCTTTGCACCGGTGACCCCTGTTGCTCTCTACTTGGCTGCCCCCCAGCACCAAACTCCCAAGCCCATTTCATGTTTCCCATACATTGTTTTCTGTTAAACATCAGTAGCGCAATGCTTTCCACTGAAGTTGGCAAAATAACAAAAGACAAATTGCAGATCGAGCTCAAATACTGAAATTTGGCCAGAAATTGTGGGGCCAGGGTGGGGTGGGGTGAGAGGGAATTTAAAATTAGATTCTTCTTGATTAAGGCGTATAACAAAAATGTAAAAAGCCTTAAAGGTAAGGCCTGGTGAACATTTTATTCATGGATAGTGTGATCTTCTGCTGCCATCGCCCTATAAACTCTCCAAACCCTCCAAATAAAGTGCAGCTGAACCCGCTGTAGAGACGTCACAACTTAAAGCAACGAAGTACGGAGCGGAGCAGGCGGCCCGTCAGATGTCACTTCATATCTGGAAGTGGCTGCGGGATGCAGCGTCTTTCTGAGGCTAAAAAGGAGAAAGAGCACGACGGGACAACTTGATGACAGAATTATTAAATGACAGGAGCCTGACCTCAGAGTGGACTGGCTGGCTCCACCGTTAGTCCCGAATCGGCGCCTCATAGCTCTTCTGGAGACTACACTGCAGAGCTCGACTGTGTCACTGTGTCTCTCCTGCCTTCTGATTCAATTCTTTCCTTAACTCGACATTTTGATTTTCTGCTTAAGAATGAAATGTGCAGGTGTGGAACTCAGCTGTCAAATTAAACTCCAGCAGGACAAAAATCTTCAATGGAAATCCCAGAGCGTTCAGACGGAGCCACTGGCTTGATGAGGCCTCACACATCCCTGAGTGCAAACGGCGTCATTAGTGTGTGACAAGGGGCGCTAGAGGCAGTGTCCTGGGACTCCGTCATTACATGAGCGCATTAAGATGAAAAAGAAAAGACTGAGAGAGATAGATAGATAGATAGATAGATAGATAGAAATGAAAGGCACTATATAATAGACAGAGATATAAAAGACACAATTTAATAGATTTATAGATAGATAGATAAATAGAGATATGAAAGGTACTATATAATAGATAGATAGATATTAATGGCACTATTTAATAGATAGATAGGATATCATATGAAAGGCACTATATAATAGATAGATTGATGGATGGGAAATGCATTATATAACTCATAGATGTTTTTCCACTCTGTTTACATATTTATACATGCATATCATCTATATAGTGCCTTTCCTATCTACCTATGTTTGACTTTTATACAGTATGTTATATAGTGCCTTTCATCTTATTGTTGTGTTTAGCATCTAGATATCTGTTATATCCATTTATTATTATGTGCTTCCTTTCATATTTATCTCTTCTATAAGGGATCTATCTATTATATAGTGCCTTTAAAATATATATTTTAGAAACATATTTTTTCTTTTATGTAATATCTGTCACTCTATTTTAGAGTGACTTTCATTTTAATATAATAGGTAGATAAAAATGTAACTGTTATATAGTGCCTTTCATATTTATTGGCTATATCTATCTATTGTATAGTATGTATATATTTATTTGTGTGTCTTTTATATATTATGTGCCATATATTATTTTACAGTGCATCCAGAAAGTATTTACAGCACATCACTTTTCCCACATTTTGTTATGTTACAGCCTTATTCCAAAATGGATTAAATTCATTTTTTTCCTCAGAATTCTACACACAACACCCCATAATGACAAAGTTTACTTGAGGTTTTTGAAAGCACATGTCCATAAGTATTCACAGCCTTTGCCATGAAGCTCCAAATTGAGCTCAGGTCCATCCTGTTTCTCCTGATCATCCTTGAGATGTTTCTGCAGCTTCATTGGAGTCCACCTGTGGTCAATTCAGTTGACTGGACATGATTTGAAAGGCACACACCTGTCTATAGAAGGTCCCACAGTTGACAGTTCATGTCAGAGCACAAACCAAGCATGAAGTCAAAGGAGTTGTCTGTAGACCTCTGACACAGGATTGTCTCGAGGCAGAAATCTGGAGAAGGTTACAGAAAAAGTTCTGCTGCTTTGAAGGTCCCAGTGAGCACAGTGGCCTCCATCATCTGTAAGTGGAAGAAGTTCGAAACCACCAGGACTCTTCCTAGAGCTGGCTGGCCATCTAAACTGAGCGATCAGGGGAGAAGGGCCTTTAGTCAGGGAGGTGACCAAGAACCCGATGGTCACTCTGTCAGAGCTCCGGAGGTCCTCTGTGGAGAGAGGAGAACCTTCCAGAAGGACAACCATC
Source organism: Polypterus senegalus (assembly GCF_016835505.1). Classification (NCBI taxonomy): domain Eukaryota; kingdom Metazoa; phylum Chordata; class Cladistia; order Polypteriformes; family Polypteridae; genus Polypterus; species Polypterus senegalus. Next base: position 2,777,261 of record NC_053162.1, on the reverse strand, counting down.
TCTGTAGCAATCCACCAATCAGGCCAGTATGGTAGAGTGGCCAGACGGAAGCCACTTCTTAGTAAAAGGCACATGGCTGCCCACCTGGAGTTTGTCAAAAGGCACCTGATGGACTCTCAGACCATGAGAAACAAAATTCTCTGGTCTGTTGAGACAAAGATTGAACTCTTTGGTGTGAATGCCAGGCGTCATGTTTGGAGGAAACCAGGCACCGCTCATCACCAGGCCAATACCATCCCTACAGTGAAGCATGGTGGTGGCAGCATCAGGAACTGGGAGACTAGTCAGGATAAAGGGAAAGATGACTACAGCAAAGTACAGAGACATCCTGGATGAAAACCTGCTCCAGAGCGCTCTTGACCTCAGACTGGGGCGACGGTTCATCTTTCAGCAGGACAACGACCCTCAGCACACAGCCAAGATATCAAAGGAGTGGCTTCAGGACAACTCTGTGAATGTCATTGAGTGGCCCAGACTTGAATCTGATTGAACATCTCTGGAGAGATCTTAAAATGGCTGTGCACCGACGCTTCTCATCCAACCTGATGGAGCTTGAGAGGTGCGGCAAAGAGGAATGGGCGAAACTGGCCAAGGATAGGTGTGCCAAGCTTGTGGCATCACATTCAAAAAGACTTGAGGCTGGAATTGCTGCCAAAGGGGCATCGACAAAGTATTGAGCAAAGGCTGTGATTACTTATGGACATGGGATTTCTCAGTTTATTTATTTTTAAAAAATTTGCAAAAATCTCAAGTAAACTTATTTCACGTTGTCATTATGGGGTGTTGTGTGTAGAATTCTGAGGAAAAAAATGAATTTAATCCATTTTGGAATAAGGCTGTGACATAACAAAATGTGGACAAAGTGATGAAGCGCTGAGAATACTTCCTGATGCACTGTAGATACCGTTAACACAGATCCTTCCTTTTATTTTTCTTTCATATAATTATCAATCTGTTTCAGGATGTCTTTTATTTCTATACAATAGCTAGATAACAAAAGCAGTATGTAACTGGAAGAGACAGAGAGAGAGAGAGAGATTTGAAAGGTACTATATAGACAGTAAATATGAAATACACTAGATAGATATCTATATATATATATGTAGCTTATGCTTTGCTTTTCACAACGTGTGTACCTTCCATTATTTTGTACCTTTTACGTTTCTCTCTTTTTCCTTTATGTAGTGTCCACTGGGCAGTGCCGTTCATTTCTGTATAACGAACATGAAAGGCACAATACGCTGCACAGAGAGACGTGACAGGCACCATGTAGCAGATAGCCTGCCAAAGAGTGGGTTTCATTGGAGGGCAGCATCATTTTCAACGGCCACTTTACGAGCCCCCCATTGTCCTGCTCCCATTGTGTGGCTGTCTGCCCCTTTCATCCTGGTCTGGCCTCTGTATTATCTATCCCTCATGTTTTTTTCCAACAGAGAATTCTCTTCCAGGAGACTCCTTCAGAGTTTTGCCTTCATTCCCTGTGATCCCCCCCCCACCCTCGCCCTTCATCTCATCATCGTGATTCTCACTTTCACATTCCTCCTCTCATTCATCTTCACCTTGTTTATTGCTTTGTCACCTTCCTCTTTATTCGTGCTGTTGGTTTCCTGCGTGTTCTTCTTCTCCTCTGGTGCCCCCCGTTACTCCACCCCCTGACCCCATTCATTCTCCAGGTTGATTCTCTGCCTTCCACCTGCATACCTGCCTGGCTCCGCCCACTTGATGTCACTCAGGTCCTCGTGTTGGCACTGATCACCCCTGTGCCGTCTATGTGTGACACTTATCAGGTCAGTCGGAGTCTGTAGGTCACCTCGGGTGGCTTTCCGGTCATTTTATTTGAAACACTGGAAATGTCGGCCACTCAATGTTACCGTCCAGTTTGGAGGGCTACTGAGGCCGGTGAGCAAATGACATCGAGGTCCAGGAACCTTCAAATCTGCCCAGCAGCAGGAAGGGGGAGACACACAAAGCGGGCATGTTGATGTGTGGGTCACTGTGTGTGTGTGTCACTTTGTATGTGTGTGTCACTGTGTGTGTGTGTGTGTGTGTGTCACTGTGTGTGTGTCACTGTGTATGTGTGTGTTTGTGTCCCCCGTGTGTGTGTGTCACTTTGTATGTGTGGGTCCCCGTGTGTCTGTGTGTGTCACTGTGTGTGTGTCACTGTGTGTGTGTGTGTCACTGTGTATGTGTGTGTTTGTGTCCCCCGTGTGTGTGTGTGTGTATGTGTCACTGTGTGTGTGTCCCCATTGTGTGTGTGGTGTGTGTGTCCCCGTGTGTGTGTCACTGTGTGTGTGTGTCCCCGTGTGTGTGTCACTGTGTGTGTGTGTCACTGTGTGTGTGTGTGTGTGTGTGTGTGTGTGTGTCCCCGTGTGTGTGTCACTGTGTGTGTGTGTGCATCACACCAAATGGACACACGCCAGCTGACAATGAGGCCTCCTTCCCATGTGACCTGATCGGCCTGAATCATGAAGGCTTAAAAATAACTCTCTGGAACAGAAGGTCTTTATTTTCCTCAAACTACAAGGCTCGGCTAATGCACCCCATAATTATGTGACAATATAATTTGAAGGAATATTTTCTTGGCAAATCTTTGCTAATGTAGGACTGTTTTATAAAAAAAAAAAAAAAACAAAAAAGGCTACAAAGCTCTGGCTGGCAGCCCACTAAAATAGCAAAAGCAGCTTGAAATGAACGATTTTTATAAAGGCACTGAGTGGCGTCCTCACGCCCTGCCCACCCTGCCAGCTCGGCCTCCAAAAAACCAGAGCTTGTTATCGGTTGGTGGCACAAGGGAAATGGCAGCAGAGGCACAGCAGTCTGACAAAATCGGTAATGATAGGCACAATCTGAGGGCAAGCCTGACTTAGTGAGTGGGACTGCTGCCCGGGGGGGGCTTCTAGTGGTCATCTCCTGTCAAGAAGAACCAGTCAGCCATAGGGACCAGAAAGCAATCCAGTCAGTCTCTTTAATCAGCGTCCATTGAAAACAGCACAACTGGAACAAACTTGACAGTCCAGCAACCACCGTCCACCTCAAAGCCCTGGCCAGTCAGTCGTGTCCTTCTCTTCTGACCACGTCATCCGGTCACCTGCTGGTCCAAAACCCCCAATGAGCAGCAGCTGAGAATCACCAGCCATTTGATACCACACTGACTGCGTGCCCATTTGATAGTGATATGAAAGGCACTATACTGTACAGTCGTGGCCAAAAGTCTGCTGCTTCCGTGTCTTTAGATCTTTCTGTCAGATGTTTCGCTGGTCTACTGAACTAGAATCACAAGCAGTTCAGGAGTTTCAAAGGCTTTTAATTGACAAGGGCATGAAGTTTATGCACAGAGTCACGTCAAGCAGTGTTGGCCCTTCTTTCTTTTTCAAGACCCCGTCTGCAATTCACCCTGGCAGGCTGGCAATAAACCTCTGGGCCCAATCCTGACTGATGGCAGCCCATTCTAACTTAATCAATGCTTGGACTTTGTCAGAATTGGTGGGTTTTTGTTTGCCCACCTGCCTCTTGAGGATTGACCACAAGTTCTCAAAAGGGAGTTTCCTGGCCGTGGACCCCAAATGTCCTTTTTTTTGTTCTCCGAGCCACTTAATTCTCACTTTGACCTTATGGCCCGGTGCTCCATCATGTTGGTCACCAAACTGTTGTTGGATGGTTTGGAGAAGTTGCTCCCGGAGGATGTTTTGGCCCCATTCTTTATTCATGGCTCGGGATCAGGGGGGCACCACCAGTGCAGAACTGGCTCAAAAATGGCAGGGCAGCAGGCAGGTGTGAGTGAGGTGAAGACTTGTGGAGGATGGCCTGGTGGGTGTGAAAAAAGGGCAGCAAAGAAGCCAAGAAAAACATCAGGGACAGACTGATATTCTGGGACTGGACTGCTGGGGTCAAGTCATTTTCTCTAATGAATCCCCTCTATGATTGTTTAGGGCATCTGGAAAAATGAAAAGGTGAGTGGCACCACCATCAGTCCTGTGTCACTGTGCCAACAGTAAAGCATTCTGAGACCATTCATGTCAGCCAAGGCAGCGGGCTCACTCACAATTGGGCCAAAGAACACATCCATGAATAAAGAATGGGACCAAAACATCCTCAGAGAGCAACTTCTACCAACCATCCAAGAACAGTCTGGTGACCAACAATGATGTGGCACCGGGCCATAAGGCCAAAGTGAGAACTGAGTGTCTCGGAGAACACAACATCAAAATTATGGGACCATGGCCAGGAAACTCCCTGTTGAGAACTTGTGGTCAATCCTCAAGAGGCAGGTGGACAAACAAAAACCCACCAATTCTGATTCTGCAAGAGTGGGCAGCTGCCATCAGTCAGGGTTTGGCTCAGAAGTTGACTGACAGACAGCCTGCCAGGGCGAATTGCAGAGGTCTTGAAAAAGAAAGAAGGGCCAGCACTGCAAATATGGACTCTGTGCATGAACTTCATGTCCTTGTCAATAAAAGCTTTTGAAACTTCTGAACTGCTTGTGATTCTACTTCAGTAGACCAGAGAAACATCTGACAGGAAGATCTAAAGACACGGAAGCAGCAAACTTGGTGAAAACCAGCACTTGGGTCATCCTCAGAACTTTTGGCCTAAACTTTAGATAAGTAGGAGAGACTCTAATAGATAGACATGAAAGGCACTATATAACATTCATAGACAGGTATGACACGTAGATATGCAAGGTGCTGTATAATATACATAGAGAGATCTGAAAGGCACTATATAATGTGTATAAATGGGTCTAAAAGAAACAGAGAGCTTGACAGACATGAAAAGCACTATATAATATACATAAAGGGGTATAATGTAAAAATAAAATGCACCATATGAGAGATAGATATGAAAAATATGACATCAGATACATTAGTAAGTATGATATAATATGAAAGGCATTTTATGTGAGAGACGGATCTGAAAGGCACTATATAATGTACTTAAAGTATGAAACAACCAGATAGTTAGATATGGACTGCACTATATGGTGTAAGGAGCAGAGAGGCCCAGACTTCCTTCTCCCCGGCCACTTCTTGTAGCTCTTCCGAGAGAATCCCAAGGCGTTCCCAGGACAGCCGGTAGACATAGTCCCTCCAGCGTGTCCTGGATCTTCCCCGGGGCCTCCTCCCAGTTAGATGTGCCCGGAACACCTCAACAAGGAGGCGTCCAGGAGGCATCCTGATCAGATGCCTGAGCCACCTCATCTGACTCCCCTCGATGCGGAGGAGCAGCGGCTCTTCTCTGAGCTCCTCACCGTATCTTTAAGGGAAAGCCCAGACACGCTGCGGAGGAAACTCATTTCAGCCGCTTGTATTCGCGATCTCATTCTTTCGGTCACTACCCACAGCTCATGACCACAGGTGAGGGTAGGAGCGTAGATCGACTGGTAAATTGAGATCTTTGCTTTACGGCTCAGCTCCTTTTTCACCACGACAGACTGATGCAGAGCCCGCATCACTGTGGACGCCGCACCGATCCGCCTGTCGATCTCACGCTCCATTCTTCCCTCACTCGTGAACAAGACCCCGAGATACTTGAACTCCTCCACTTGGGGCAGGATCTCTCCCCCAACCCTGAGAGGGCACTCCACCCTTTTCCGGCTGAGGACCATGCTCTCGGATTTGGAGGTGCTGATTCTCATCCCAGCTGCTTCACACTCAGCTGCGAACCAATCCAGAGAGAGCTGAAGATCACGGCCTGATGAAGCAAACAGGACAACATCATCTGCAAAAAGCAGTGACCCAATCCTGAGTCCACCAAACCGGACCCCTTCAACACCCTGGCTGCGCCTAGAAATTCTGTCCATAAAAGTTATGAACAGAATCGGTGACAAAGGGCAGCCCTGGCGGAGTCCAACTCTCACTGGAAACGGGCTCGACTTACTGCCGGCAATGCGGACCAAGCTCTGACACCGGTTGTACAGAGACCGAACAGCTCTTATCAGGGGGTCCGGTACCCCATACTCCCGAGCACCCCCACAGGATTCCCCGAGGGACACGGTCGAATGCCTTTTCCAAGTCCACAAAGCACATGTAGACCGGTTGGGCTAACTCCCATGCACCCTCCAGGACTCTGCTAAGGGTGAAGAGCTGGTCCACTGTTCCACGACCAGGACGAAAACCACACTGTTCCTCCTGAATCTGAGGTTCGACTATCTGGCGGACCCTCCTCTCCAGGACTCCCGAATAGACTTTTCCAGGGAGGCTGAGGAGTGTGATCCCTCTATAGTTGGAACACACCCTCCAGTCCCCCTTTTTAAAGAGGGGGACCACCACCCCGGTCTGCCAATCCAGAGGCACTGTCCCCGATGTCCATGCGATGTTTCAGACAGTCCTACAACATCCAGAGCCTTAAGGAACTCCGGGCATAGCTCATCCACCCCCGGGGCCCTGCCACCAAGGAGTTTTTTGACCACCTCAGTGACCTCAGTCCCAGAGATGGGGGAGCCCACCGCCAAGTCCCTAGGCTCTGCTTCCTCATTGGAAGGCATGTTAGTGGGATTGAGGAGGTCTTCAAAGTACTCTCCACACTGACCCAGAACGTCCCGAGTCGAGGTCAGCAGCGCACCATCCCCACCATATACGGTGTTGACACTGCACTGCTTCCCCTTCCTGAGACGGCGGACGGTGGACCAGAATCTCCTCAAAGGCATCCGAAAGTCGTTCTCCATGGCCTCTCCAAACTCCTCCCACGCCCGAGTTTTGCCTCAGCAACCACCGAAGCCGCATTCCGCTTGGCCTGCGGTACCTATCAGCTGCCTCCAGAGACCCACAGGACAAAAGGGTCCTATAGGACTCCTTCTTCAGCTTGACGGCATCCCTCACTGCCGGTGTCCACCAACGGGTTCGGGGATTGCTGCCACGACAGGCACCGACCACCTTACGGCCTTTTATATCTATGTATCATACATGCTATATTGCACTTCTCATATCTACCATATAGTGCCTTTCATATCTATCTAACATACATAGCTATAATAGATATAAAAGGCACTATATGACAGACAGATCTGAAAGACACTATATAATGTACATAGATAGGTATGACAGGTAGATATGAAAGGTGCTATATCATAAACAGGTAGATTGAAAAAACACTATATAATAGGTCCATAAATAGTATGAAAGGCCTTGATGGCTAGCTAGATATGAAAGACACTATATAATATACGTAGATAGAGAGAGACATGAAAGGCACTATATAATATACGTAGATAGAGAGACATGAAAGGCACTATATAATATATACGTAGATAGAGAGATATGAAAGGCACTATATTACATACACAGCCCATCAGGTGTACTTCATGATGTGAATGTCAAAGATTCACCGCACACGTGCCATTCTTACCTTAGTGGGGCATCTCGAGCCTTCTGCCAAAATCAGCTGGCAGATCAGGACTTGACTGGTCAGCACTGAGTGAGCCAGAATGGATCACATGTCCTGCTTCTTTGTGCTGATTGGCTCCCACATTTTTATTTGCACTTTGGTGTAACACAAATGGGCTCCTCCTACATTTCACTCATTTATCGTACGCTAAGCAAACCAACTTTGTCCCATCTTGCAGGTGGAGCCAAGCAGGGCAGCATTATGACCAGGGCTGGAATCGGCGCTGAACGAGGTGCTCAAACTGCTCCGATTTAACGTTGCCAACTGACCAAAAATTCAAGTCTTTGGGATGTGGGAAGGAAACTGGAGTAGCCAGAGGAAAAGCCTGCACCAGACAGGACCGGTGTGGGTTCAAATTCAGGACGGTTAAGCTGTGACAGATTGGTGCTAACCAGCACACCACTGTGACGTCCCCATCTTTAAAATGAATTCTTAAGAACTGCTACTACAAGGAAGCCAGTTACACAAAGAAAGAAGTCAACAATGAGCAGTCAGTTCCTCCCTGGTTGTGGCCCCGGCCTTGCACCTGATGCCACCACAGTCGCTCCAGTTTAAACCGCCCTGCACTGGATACGGCAGGTTTGATCAATCAGTGTACTAACACTTAAACACATTTTTGTCTTCTTTGGGCAAACTACTCATGAATAAAGACAAATAAGCAGAGCTTGTCATCATCATCATCATCTGCCAAGTAACTCCTGGAAGTGGTCCACCCCACAAGCTTATGGCTGTCACTGGTGACGGCGGTCCTGGCACAGGCCACAAAGCTCTCATGTGGTCCATCAAAGAAAAACAAATGTGAACATCTGAGTCAGTGTAAAGGAACAAAAATAAAACTTTGTCATCGTCAGTCAAACCCATAACTAATGAATCCTTATGAAAGGCGATCTTTGCACTATATAGCGCCTTTCATAGTATGTTGTTATTGCACTGAGTCTGTCAGTGGAGGGCGTCCCTCTCCTGGAGTTTCTCCAAACTATTTAAGTCCCAAAGGGTTAAAAGAGTAGCCAAAATATTTTTTCAATCTACACAAACGGGAGGGATGATTAAAGGGAGAGCATCAGGTATCAACTCAGAAACGAAACACTTCTTGGTGCCCCTGAGCCTCACTGCCGGCCTTTTTATTTTTAAATGCTGTCTGTGGTTGCACTTCTGCTTTCTAACCTCAAGCCCACCTGCTCTCTCTCTCTCTCTCTCCCACCACACCTCAGACCCCCTGCCAATAACAATCACCTGCCAACCCTCGACCTCGAGGAACACCAAGGAAACAAACAAACTGAGCACTGGCATTGCAGCTGGGGCATGTGGGCATACTGACATCTAGTGGCTACCAGGGGAACCACACCTCTGAGTCCCTGCTGGCCTTTTAAAGATTCAGCTCTGTAATGTCCTGTGGGGGCTCAAGCCAACCCGAAAAATGCCAAAGCCACTACATACCCCACTCGTCATCAGCACAGTCCTTGAGTCTGCCCGACAGAGGGTCCACCATCCAAGACCCTAGAGGCTCGTCCACCTACAGGGATGGTATTGAAGGCACTGGAGGATTATAAAAACAGGGTCCTCACAGTGTGGCAGGCCTTGTGCAGCAGACAGGTGAAGATGCCAGTCTGTCTGACGGGTGAATTGCAGTGGGTCCAGAGGGCAAAATCAAGAAACTGCTGATTGACGTTCACTGCACCTCAATGTCCAGTCAGTCGTCATGGAGGGGACGTGGCGGTGGTGCACTGCTTGGGGGGTCCACATCAGTGAGTGGTTGGGCTGGCCTGGGAACAGAAGAAGAGCTGGAGACGAAAGGGCAGAGCAGGCGTTCCTGTAATGTGGACGGTGACGTCCTTCACATCTTCTACAACTCTGTGACGGCCAGTATGGTGTGCTGGGCTGGTGACGTCACTTCAAGACAGGACCACCGAATCAACAAGCTGATGTAAAAAGGGCAGGCTCAGTTAAGGGACCCACTCTGGACCCCCCCGGTGAGAGGATGGAGACAAAACTGAGTGCCATTATGGACAACGCTGCACATGCTCTCTGTGACACACCAGCACTGAGGACTTTCAAACAATGAATCATTCAGCAGAAGTGTGTCAAGAAATGCAACTGGGGGTCCTTCATACCAGCAGTAATACCCCCGTATAGCGCCTTACTGGAACGGCTCTCTTGTCATCAGCCAGGTGAGAGGATTTCTTTATGGACTCATAAAGATGAAAAACAACATTAATAAGAGGAAACGCCCAATCATATATAACATATTGTCACACGTGTGTGTCTGGGGATCTACTCACGGGCTCATCCAAGGTACGGGCAAGAGGGGGCGCTGTCGCTAACTTCTCTTTCTCTTTCTCTCCCCGCAGCTCCAAGAATCTGCTGATTGGTGGACTTTAGCCCCGCCCCTTCCAGTCTGCTTGACAAAAGGAGCCCAGCTGCCCACAAGGAGGCGTCTGTTGTGAGCAGAGCAGACCACAGGGTGGCGCTCCCTGAAAGACCCCAGTCTTACTCCATTGCTTTTGTTGATTTGCCCGCGCAGACTCTGTTAGGAGGCCATAAACACACACATCTGCAGTTGATGGTTATATAAAATGAGACGACCTGGCTGGTGTCCTGGCAGTATATAACACACACACACAAATCCCATACCAAATGGCATATGACATAGCGCCCAGACGGACATGGCGACACACCAACGCTTGACCTTTGATTCAGGTGGTGTCACACAATGTGAGCATGGGAGGCAACTGAAGGGCTCACAAAGGGATAATTCCATGCCAGACCAGAGGTTGGCACGATGCCACCCTCTTTTCCATCGGTAGACCAACCACAGGGATTTTCGCCTGGACTCGAAGACGGCACTTCCGGTTCCAGCCCCTATGATGTCACGTCCACTTCCTGTCCTGATGACATCACTTCCCCTGCTCAACATTTAAACCACCTTGTTTGCCTGACTGTCTTGTTCTGTTTCTGGGTTGCATTCTGTCAATTCTGACCCAAAACCTGTTTCAAGTATCCGGCCAGCTGACCCCCAAACCCCAAACCTTTTTCCTGGGCTGTCTGAATCTTTTATTTCAGGACCATTTTGTTCCTGTGTGTATATTTCGGTTCTTTGTATTTTGTGGGTGAATCCCCGGGAGGCGGGGCCACCCTGACCTCATCATTGAGGGTCCGCCCCAAACCCACACCCCGCCTTTAAACTCGGGCTGGGACAGCAAGTCCTGCCAGTTCAGCTGTGTCAGTCCTTTGGACTTTTATTGTGAGTTTATATATAAATGTATATATATGTAATGTTTATTTTTTTTATTTTTGACTTTGTTCCCAGGGCGGCACGGTGGCGCAGTGGTAGCGCTGCTGCCTCGCAGTTAGGAGACCCGGGTTTGCTTCCCGGGTCCTCCCTGCGTGGAGTTTGCACGTTCTCCCCGTGTCTGCGTGGGTTTCCTCCGGGCGCTCCGGTTTCCTCCCACAATCCACAGACATGCAGGTTGGGTGAACTGGCGATTCTAAATTGGCCCTAGTGTGTGCTTGGTGTGTGGGTGTGTTTGTGTGTGTCCTGCGGTGGGTTGGCACTCTGCCCAGGATTGCTTGCTGCCTTGTGCCCTGTGTTGGCTGGGATTGGCTCCAGCAGACCCCCGTGACCCTGTATTCGGATTCAGCGGGTTAGAAAATGGATGGATGGATGGACTTTGTTCCCAGTTTATTTGATTTTGCTCTTGGATTGTGACAACTCCTTTCAGCTCTTTTGAAGCCCACCCTTGTACTGTTTTTTTTTTTTTTTGTGAATGCCTGTCCTTGTGGGATTTTTCTCTTTACATGCCGGGGTTTTCACGGTTCTCCCCCTCTGGTCAGGTTTACTTTGAGAAATCGGAGACTCTCTTGTGATTTCTGAACTTTTTAAAGCCTGTTGAGTGGAGATGGCTACGGCTGCAGACCCCTGGACCACCGCCACTGAACAGCCAATTAGACTGCGCATTTCCATCAGCTGGTCTTCTTGACAGTCGCCGTTATTTGAGTCACATGACCCTCCCACAACCAGGCGATGCCACGTCACACCACTGACGTGTAATGCAAAGTGACAACCTCCAAGTCCGGACTCTGCAGCACAAACCGATAAACCGGAAGAAGCAAAACAAATGAAAATACAAATAAACGGAAGCGAGCGAAACCCAAACGAGAGGCAAAATTCAAAGTCGAAAACCAGGCCAGACAAGAAAAGTCGGAAATGTAAAGAGGGGATCAGGTAAGGCTCAGAGCAAAAGGCTGACCTTTTACGTGTCACAGTCACGACCCCGGAGACCACACCCCCTAGAAACAGGGGACGTGACCCTGACAACGGTACACAGTATGGCTTCTCATAAAAGAGAACTTCAAGTCATGACACTCCTCGGTGGAGTGGAGCTCTGGGGGGCTGCAGTTGGACTCCACAAGCAGAGTCAGGCACACCCGGGTGAGGCCTACACTGGAAGGTGTCCGCCCTGTCCTTTTGGGGGTCTGTTCTTTGCTTTGCACCCCAAAACCTATTGTCTATGCGGTAGGAGAAAAATCTTTAGATTCGTCAAAAATCTCATTCCCCAGATCTCAACGTTTTAGTGCCCCCCCGATACCAAAAACATCGATATCTCAGTGGTGGGTGGGTGTGTCACAGTTTCTTGTGGACAGTCTGGAGCTAAAAAATACCAAACTCATAACTTCAGCCTGTTAGGAGACGACGATGTGCTGATTAGTTTTTGAGAAAGAGGCACTCGAGAGCAGGGGGTCCCCAACTCCGGTCCTGGAGGGCCGCAGTGGCTGCAGGTTTTCATTCAAACCCTTTTCTTGATGAGTGACCTGTTTTTGCTGCTAATTAACTTCTTTTGAATTCACTTGAATTGATTTGTTTTTTAAGATTTGTTCCTCTGAACTGCTTCATGTCTTTCATTAAACAGAAACGAAACGTCAAGTGAGTGGGCCGACAGAAGACCACCTAAGTCAGGGCTTCAAACTCCAGCCAGCTGCTTAATGAGGCGCCGAGTCTCGTCGTTCGTTAAACTTGTTGCTGCTCTCGTTGTGCAATGGCAGACGTGTCCAAAATGGAGGATTTACTCTGTTCTGGTCAAATGTTTTGGGGTCCTGAGCAGATCAACATTCCTGAGACCCCCACCTTTCTTTACTTTCAGATATTCTGTGATGGTCACAGTTTTGCTGGTCGTGTTTTGGCTCGTTTTATATCTCGTTATTGTTTGGCTGCTAATTAAGGAAAAGGAAACAATTGAGGGGTCTGAGTCTTCAAGAGCAAGTCAAAGAAAATGAAAGTAAAAGAAGTCAAGTAGCAGCAAAACAGGCCACTGATTAAGAAGAGGGTGACAATGAAAACCTGCAGCCACTGGGACCCTCCAGGACCGGAGCTGGGGACCCTCAAATCTTTTAATGGCTGTCCGTTTGTCTGTCCAGGATTTTAAATCACCTGTCGCTCACACACCATTTGAACTACACATACACTACGGGGCGTCTACTGTCTGCTTGTGGGGCGATGATTGACCTCCAAGGTTAGTCCTCATTTTATTTTTATTTTATTGTAGAATCACCTCTTGGCAGTAGGGTGGCCGCGTGGCGCAAGTGTACGGGCGCCGTTCTCATCCCTACCACCTTCGCCGTCACTTCCCCTGCCTCTTCCTATCTTAAATCATTCTTGAGGCAGATCGAAGACTTAAGGGCCAGCTTAAGTGAAAAATTAAGAAAAACGTACCAAGTAATTACAACACAAACACCGACTTCATCAGATTTAATTAACGCGAAAAGAAAGAGGAGAAGAAGCGGGCGGCCAGGGTGGAGACAAGAAGAGCTGCTCAGGAAACAGCAAGCGCATCCAGCTCTGAGCAAACGAATGATAAACGGAGACAGAGAAAGAAAGAGAGAAAGAAAGAAAGAGAGAAAGAAAGAAAGAGGAAGACAACTAGGAAGGCTCTTGCCAAGTCCTCTCACGTCCAGATGATTTCGTGGGGCTTGAATGACGACACGTGCAGCGGAAAGGAAGCTCTGACAGCCGCTACCAGGGACCCCCTTTAGTGTGCACCCTTTTCAGAGTTGGCACCGTTTACTGACACTGAACAACATAACGTCCCTCCCGAGGGCGCCATCATGAACGCCGTGTAGTCTGGAAGGTGTGCCGTCAATCAGCCAGTCCACCCCGAGGCTCCTTCTCTAGCCGTTCATCGCTCGGGATTCCGTCAGCTGCCCCAAGGGTGCAGAAATGCTAGTAATGGCACGAAAATGTCACAAAACGTCTCTGACGGCTTATTTAAAAAAAAAAAAAGAAAGAGAGAGAGAGAGGGGGATAGAGAGAAAGAGACAGAAGGAGAGAGAGAGAATGAGAAAGCGAGCGAGAGAAAAAGAATCGTAGAGAAGAAGAGAGATGAAGAGAGAGAGAGAGAGAGTAGAGAAAGAGAGAGGGGAGAGAGAGAGCGCACGCGCACGCGCACGCGCACGTCAGGGGGCTTCCAGCGCCGATTCATTCCACTGATCGGACTCCGCGGAGACTCGGCGGGCGCGCCTGGGATTTGAATTCTCCTCCTTTGCTCGGCGCGGCTTTAAAAGACGATTTGGCGCCTAAGCAGGAGATGAGCGGCGCGGCGTCGCGGGTAACTCCGCACTCTTTTCTCGTCGGTGGGCTTCACAGAGTCCGTGTGGAGTCGCTGAAGCCTCTCGCCCGGTGGCTCCATGGCAGCTCTATAATGTTATAACGACCCAGGAGGTGCCGGAGGGACAGCCGGGCAGCAGTGGGTGCTTTTGCAAATGAACCCGCTGTCGTTACCAAAGTTTTGTGTGCACACAGCAGATGAGCCACGAGGGGACGAGTTTGATTCACCACTTAACCTCACCTGACTGGCACACCACCTCTGGTTGGGCCCCATCCAGCGCTCAACTCTGCCCAAATAAGCACCCGCTCCCAGGGAAGCCATTTAGGAGATGGAGGGATGGCAGAGCACCTGAAGAATAACAAGATGGGCACAGGGAGAACATGCAGAGTCCACACAGAGGGGTCAAAACTTCAGTTCATGTCAATGAGGAGCTTAACAGCCAAGAACTGGCTACGGCTGACCACCTGCAGTTTAGGGGTGGGATTCACCAGGAGGGGCCCTCTATTTCAGAGTTAGGATGCCAGGGCCTGAATGATTGTGCCACCACCTCCACCCACATAGGAATATCACAGCCATCCATTAATAAATGCATGATGTTCAGTTGGCACTGGAAGGACCCCCAACCAGACGCAGACCTCTTTGCTGATTTCAAGGAGTCCATTTGTTCTTTTTATTTGGTTAATTTTATTAATGCAACAGGAAAGGAACCAAGAACTGTCCACAGTCTCCCACCAGTGTGACCCACCAGAGAGACGTCACTTCAGTCCTTTCATGCTTTAGCTGAACTGGCAGAGCTTCAATGTGACAGCAAACAGCCATTGAGGACCCCCAAGTGCTGTAATGACGCGGGCCCACTCAGTTGCCCTGCAGGGCAGACATGTTCAGGGTCCCAAACAGGAGCTCATGGCGCTATACACTCAAAGCTGACAAGCGAGACCCCCATTCTTCTTCTTCAGTCCCAGCTGCCACCAGGAACGTATGGATGCTGCTTTGCTTTAAGAGGGGCTCGACACCATCGAGAGTAACCACAGCCTGCAGCCCCCACGTCACAGACATCTTCATCGGTGACCAATTCCTGACGCGAATTGTCTTCTCTTCCCTTCATCTTCCTCAGAGTTGATTTATTTTTTTCCTTTCAATGGCAGCCAAACAGTTAGATGAGAACTCAGTGAGCCAACAAACTGGGGACAAGGGGTCATGGAGTTAGGTGACACCAGCAAGTGGGGGTGGGGGTGACACTCAACTGACTTTCTACAAATGATCACCAAGGGGAAACTCTCAATGAAACGATCAAGTGTCATGCCATTAACAGTGGGCTTACCGCATGGCTTTAGACACCGGGGGTCCCTGCACTGCATCATTTAAAGACTCTCTGGTAAGCAGCTCTGCTGCTCAAGTGTTGGGGATGTCATTTTAATCAAATATTAAAGTCGACACTCAGCAGCCCATAATGACAAAAGTGACATCATGTGGCCAGAAAAGGTTTGTAATTTTCTTAAAACCCAAACCAGAACTCCCTCCTTCAGGACCCTTTGCCGTGGCGCCCTCTGATGCTCCTTGAGATGTTTCCAGAACTTGACTGGACGTCCTTTAGGAAGGCCCACAATTCACACTGGTGGGTCGGGACAAAAACCTCCAGTCCAAGGAACTCGCCATAGAGATGAGGAGAAGAGGATCAGGAGAAGATCATCAAACCATTTCTAATCCTTTCAGGGTCCCCCAAGAGGTCAATGGCCACAAGACCTGAGAATTGTGAAGAAGCTGGGAACCAGCAGACTTGGTCATCTGGCCAAACTGGGTGACCTGGTAAGAAGGGCCTTGGACAGGATGGTGACCACAAAGCCAAAACGGCCACACTAAGGGTGTATTCTGCTGAGGTGGGAAGGACAACCACCTCAGCACAGCTTCATTTAGGTTGAAGCCCCTCTTGAGTAAAATGCCTTAAAAGGACCCTGAGGACCTGAAGATGAAGATTCTCAGGTGTGAGGAGACAGAAACCTGAATGGACTCTCTGGGCAGGACCCCAAACACCACTTCTGGTCCACTTCTGGTGAGGACCTGACATCACCATGGTGAAGCACGGTTGGGGACACTGTGGGGACAAGGAGACTGGCGAGAATGGAGGGAAGGACCAATGCAGCCAGATCCAAAGGGGTTCCCATAAAGAAAACCCTGCTGCAGAGTGCAAGCCACCTCAGTCTGGGGTGACAGTCCAATGACCTGAAAATGTGCAGCCATGACAGCGCTGGGGTGGCTTTGAGACGAGTGGCCCAGACTTGAACCCCATAGAACATCTGTCACACCTGAAGATGGCGGTTCACAGACGCCGGAGAGGATCTGCCAGGAAAAAGGGGACAAACTGCCCAAATCGGGAAGTGCAAACTTGTAGAGAGTCGCCAAGAAGACTCAACGCTGGAATGGCTGCTCCTGCCGAGTACCGAATGAGGCGTCGGAAAACGTCTAAGAGGGCGAGATTTCATTTTATGCATCTTAATTTGCCAGCCTTTTGTGGTCACCTGCTGTCACTTTGTCATTATTCATTTTCGAATGTCACATTTCTCCATTTCAGATGACATCAGCAACACAATAAGACGTGCAGGAGAGGTGAGGGGGTCTCAATACTTTCTAAAGCCGCTTCATAAGCTGATGACTTTAACGCCGGTCATCACTACTCTTGAATGACTCACTTGACCCCCGAAACCCCCCAGCATGTGACCCACTGGACTGCGAGGGCTCCATTGGTCAAAGAAATCTGGACGAGTAAGCACAGGACAGGAGGCGTGAGAGCTTGTGGACGAGGAGAGCCCCCCAGATGAGCGCCTTTCTATTTTCATAATCCTCGTCTTCCCAGCTCCGGCCGATCATCGCCTCCTTAAAACGAGCGGCCCCGTTATCTGACGGACATAAAGTAAAAACACGAGCTGAGGGGCCGAGGGGGGCATCACTTCAGAAATACGCCTCCCCTCCCTCCCTTCCAGCCAGCACAGAGACAAGTCTGACTTTGGCTGGGATGTTCCAGATCACGGAGACCAAACAATGGCCGAGGACTCCGCTCTGATTCGCTCTGCTGGCTTCCAGGGGTCTTTGTGGTCCGCCCGTTTTTCTCGCTCATATTGTAAACTGGCGAGTTATGCCGTTGTGAGTGACAGGCGCATCTCCGTCTTCTACCCGTGGGTGTGGATTTCCCCCCCAAATCACAAGGATGACTGCGGAACACTGAGGTGGTCCGGCGATGAGATCAGTCGGTAAGTCTGCCATACCCTACGACTAGAGGGCCCGTGATGTGACGGCGGATTTAGTGAAGGCAGCCCAATGGGGACGGGGACAGCGTGTATGTTGCAGAAATGGCGGGTGTGGACATGTGAGCTGATCGTCCCTTGTCACTGAACTGGCGACCCACCCAGGCTGGCTGATGGTCTTCAGCCAAACGATGTGAGGAAACCCAGGTGGGATCCTAAAGTGGACAGATGAACACTTTAGAGGCAATCAAATAAGAGGCGAGATAAACAAATTGAACGATACGGCAAATAAAGAAGCAAACAGACTCAGCCCGCCTCATCCAACTCCGCATCAGTGGGGGCACAGAGCCCACCCTGGCAGCACCACATGCAAGGCAGAAAATGGGGGCAGCGCATCAACAATGAAGCCAGAAATGACAAAAAGGGGGGGGTTAAAAAATAACTATATGTGGTCCAAAGGGGGGGGGTCCCCCTTGATGTATACAGCGGCTCAATTCATTACTGATGGCCCTGGGGGTGTCCCACGTGACGTCATCACAACTTGATTCTATCATGATTGATGTTAGATCTGAGGGGGTCTGCGAAGATTCAATCGGGTCTTCGGCGGGGGGGTCTCAACAACTCCATTCATTGACATTGATTGAGTTTAAGATCCCTAAGGTCTTGGGGGCTTCCCTTGAGAAACGATCACAGCTCAGTTCAGTCACGATGGGTGGAAAGTCTCACCAAACTTCTTTAGAATATCTTGATTCATCGACACTCAGTCTAAGATCTAAGGCCCGGGGGGCTCCCCAGGAAGTTCATTGAAGCTCCAGGCCTGTAAGCCCCCTTAGACGTTCCTCATGAAGATGAGCAGTTCAAATGATTGTCAATTGACAATGAACAGAAATCAAATAGTAGAAGTGTTTGGGGGGCCTGGACCCCCCACCATAGCGTCGCCCCTATAGCACACATCCTCGCTCACACAGGGCCAATTTGAAATCGTACAAAAATTTAAAGTTTTCCCCTTCAAGTAGCCAAAGCGATGGTGTTCTGTCCCAGACAAAGTTCTCGCCATTAGGTGGGGTGACCAGACGCCCCCTTCCTTTTATTATTTTTTCCCCTGGGACAGTCCCATTATTTATGCATTGCATCCCAGAATTCAACCAAATGTCCCGTGTTTAATCAGCCAGTCAGTCACTTAATAAACACACACGGGTACAACTGGACCCCCGCCCCAAAGTCTCCAAACTGACCCACATCTTAATGAGTTGTGTCCCATTTGGAACTTCATGACTCTGGTCAGCCCACCCGTTAAGTCATCTGTTTTCATCTCGTCTGCAATGTGAACTTCCCCTTAGGATTAATAAAGTATCTGTCTGTCAGTTATATAGTGCCTTTCATATCTATCTATCAGTTATATAGTGCCTTTCATATCTGTCTGTCTGTCTGTCAGTTATATAGTGCCTTTCATATCTATCTGTCAGTTATATAGTGCCTTTCATATCTGTCTGTCTGTCTGTCAGTTATATAGTGCCTTTCATGTCTGTCAGTTATATAGTGCCTTTCATATCTATCTGTCAGTTATATAGTGCCTTTCATATCTGTCTGTCTATCTAACTAAATGTATTCTGGTGCAGAACAAGGAAACTGGGGTGCAGTTACACACAAGCCCTCTGTGGGGCGCCGCTGAAATCCATTGGCCTGGGTGTGTGGCCATCAATGAGCGTCCAGGGGACTCCTGGCTTGGCTCATCTTACAGAGTTGGGGAAGGGGGTCCAAAAAGAGAGGTGCAAAGTGGAAATGGCGGTGCGGGCACACAGACGTGCGGTGCACGAGGTGAATGAGAACACGAGGCCAACACGGACAAGCAGGGTGGCGCTGGAAATGGCCCAGGAAGGTGACCTCGATTTTGATTTGCGCGGCTCCTGTCATGTCCCATTTTTATGACATTCAGCTGCACTTCATTATATAATCTTAGCGAGTTGGGGACAGCAGCAGCAGACATCCAAGACCACTCAAAAGTCGTGTAGTCTGACGACCCCTAGTTTGCAGCTCGCCCGTTTAACTCTTTGAGGGCTGAATATTTTTTCCAAAGAATAGTTTTCTGAAAAGTCATGGCTTCACACAGAACTCAAACTAAAACATCTGCGGCTGCCAGTTTGCCAAGAATGTGCAGCAGGTTTGCTGCCAGGCTGTCTGTCTTCGCGTGGACTGTGGCTGGGGCGGCTGGGGCGGCAGCAGCAGCAGCGGCAGCAGCAGCAGCAGCAGCAGCAGTGCATTGCCATCCGGTTTCTACCTCTTATCATTGTGAAGTGGCAGTGCTACCTGGTGATCATTGCTGTAGGCGTGTCAGCTACATGAACCTGTTCAGCACTACGATTGGGGACCAGTCAGCTGAAGCTGGAACCTCACATATATTTTCGATCACTTGTATCAAAATCGGAGTCCAGACGAGTCATAGTCCAATTCAGAGATAACAGGCAAAACGTCGTCCACGGAGTATTTTACTTACGCATTCGCCATTATGTCAGCAACATTTTTGCCATTGTTTGAGCCTTACAACTCACGCGAGCACAGGAAGTCTCGGTCAAAACCAATTGAGCTAACTTTCCTTCTAACAACGAGAGTCCAACTAACACAGAACTGTTTGTTTTGTCACAGTTTACAGATAATTACCATCGTCAACTCCTCCTTTTGACAAGGGTTGACATCAGCCCCGAAAGAGTTCATTTGGTCTTTAGTCGAATTGTGTGCGGGAGAGCCAATGAGTGCAATGCATAGAGTGGAGGAAGAGGAGGAAGGCTGGTGTTTTGGACCTCGGAAGAGACGTTCATCTGGCTGAAGTCTCCTGCTTTACGTGCCGCGACAGAATGGAGAACAGAACAAACGAAGCGGCGTGGACTGTGGCTGAACTCGCCCAGGAAAGCATTGGCACAGCGCAGACTCCGACAGGCAGCACGTCATTGGCAGACAGTTGTGATCTCATGATGAGACATCAACCAATGGCAATTAACGACTCATAAACCACTCCGACATCCCGACCAGCGCCGCCACAGGACATGCGCGCTCAGATCGCCGTCACTTGAGCGCCTTTCCAGGGAGAAGCCCGCTGAGCGAACCGGGGGTGACGCCTCGCGCGACTCTCAGCCAGAAGGAAGCGCGTCGCTCTCAGTTAGGCGGCTCCCCTTACGGCGCTTCAAGACAACAAAGAGCCATTGATGCGTTTAAAGGCGGTGACGTGAGCCCGCACCGCCTCAATGGCAGGAGCAGCTGGAGCCTCACCTACGCTTGGCTTAGCGGCGGAAAACGAAATGGAATAAAGGGTGGCATAGTGGCGCAGTGCAGTCCTCTGTGCCTAGTCCATGTGGATGAGCACGACACACGGGTGGGGCAAATTGGCATTGCTAGGAGAGAAACACGTGGCCATTAGATGGATTACACGATACACATCAACATGGGAGCACAATGCAAGGCGCTATACAAAAAATGGTGTTGCTATTAGAAATATTACACTCTATAAAAAGAAAGACAGGCGTCAGTATTAAATGTGTTACATTATTTATAGAAATGCAAGGCACTGTCTAGAAAGAACTATCTGATAGCTGTATTGCACTGTAAAACTACATGTGAAACACAGTGCAAGGCACTATATGGAAGGAAAGACAAGCCACTATATTAAGAAAGAAAGAAAGAAAGAAAGAAAGAAAGACTTGGCTGCTAGACATATTATGCTATTCAAATCATTTTGGAGCACAATTAAAGGCACTATATAAAAAGAAAGAAAAGCCTCAGTATTCGATGTATTAACGTTATTTATGCAAATGCAAGGCACTATATGAAAAGAAAAAAGTCGCGCCATTAGATGTGTTACATTGAACAAATCATTATGGATAACAATGCGAGGCACTATCTAAAAAGAAAACGTCATTGCTATTAGATGTTGCAGAATTATTTGTATAATGTAATACAAGTGCAAGGCACTATATAAAAAGAAAGAAAGACTCGGTTATTAGGTATACTATATTATATTATTTATACAAGTCATTAGGAGGCACAATGCAAGGCGCTATATAAAACTGAAGAACGCCGATGTCGCGGCTTATCAAATTCGCGGTGTTGTGAGGCCTGCGCGGGACCTGCCGGGAGTCTCATGGTGGCCGACGAACTGCGGTTCACAAAATGGATGGGCTGATGAATAAGACAGACGGACATTGTCGCGGGGACCCTGGCCTGTGAGTCACGAGACCACCAGAACTCTTGACTGTTCCAACCCTTCGCGCTGTCCTTTTCTTTCGGTCCTGTCGGCTTTACCCGCGAGCCCTCCCTTGACACGGGGTCACTGAGGACGGCCGCGGTGTATTCAAATGACCGCCGGTGCACCGTTTGGCCAACTGACGGGTGGGTTTGGGGGTCCGGAAGCGGTGAGACGCCCAAACAACTCAATGCCAAGAGACACGGCGGTAAATCCGCCCTTGATATAGCGCCTTTCGTAGCTCCGTTCTTGTCGATGTTTCCTGAGATCTCAGCTCGTATCCGAGGCCCCTGTGTAGCCGGATACAGGGGGATTTTTTTTTTCTTTTCTTTTTACAATAAAAATGTGCGCAGACCTCAAGTAGAAATCTTGAAGAGCGGGACGGGCGCACGCACATTTGTTCTTTATTAATTGGGGCTGCGGGTTCGTGTTGGAGTCTCTAAAAAAGAGATGGCGACACAAGGGGTCGTCCGGTGGTCTCGGTCCAAGAGGAAAGAATTAGACAAACAAAAAGATAAAGAAGAAGTACAATGGTTTGGTCAGCTGGCAGATGTGAAACTAGGACGCCGCGGTGACGGAGAAGCGCGCGACCAGAAGCCGAGACGAGTTTGGGTGCGCGCTTTAGATTTCATGAAGTTGAGGGGTTGTTGGGAATTCTTGGGGCGGGGGGGGGGGGAGCACATTTTCTTTCCTCATTTCTTTGATTTGCTCCTCAAACTCGGCGAAATTTGTCAAGGATGGCGCCGGCGTCGGGGACGCGCAGTTTCATCTCCGTTGTGTGCCGTTCAGAGATTGAAATTACACTGACGGGCAAGTGGAGACCCCTAGTGGTCAATCACTTAAATTGAAAGGGTCGCTAGTCCCTTACCATCCCGGTGTCCAAATACGGAGGCGATTCTTTGACGGTGCGCTTTTAAACGATTGTCATGCAAGGCGCTATATAGAACAAAGATTCACTTAGATTGTAGTCCCCATGTTATAAACCGCATCACGAGACCCCAAAATAGGAGAGATTCTTTTATATCTGTAATTTTACATGGAAGGGTGGTCACAAAGGAAAGGCGCTATATAAAGCAGACATTTAGGCAGGTGGTGGTCTCTACCTCACCGAGAGATTTAAAATAGCCTCTGCCGTTTTGGGGTATCTGCAGATTTATATGGGAGTTTGGTCACAACGGAAAGGCGCTATATAAAACAAACACTGGGCAGATGGTGGCCCCTGTTCCATCGTGAGACCCCAAAAGTGAAGAGATTATTTTGTATCTGTACATTTATATGGGGAGGTGGTCACAAAGGAAAGGCGCTATATAAAATAAACGTTGGGCCAGGTGATGCTCCCTGTATTAGAAACAGCATGAATAAATAAAAGCGCATGGTCGATCCTGAACGCTGCTGAGCTGTGAGACCCCCCAAGTGATTATACCTCCCCTGTAAACTCACGATGGAAGGGCACATTATAAAATGCCAAAGTGACAAACTCATGTCACCTCACTGAACATGAACACACAGCGACGACTGGACAGCGCCTTTAAAGATATGGCGTTTGCTAAAGAAAGTCGCTAAACTGAAGAGCAAAGTCACAGACCGAGTCCTTGGGTCGTCACTGCCGCCTTAACTCTCGGAAAAGAAGTCAAGATGGGGAGCATGCAATGACACTGGAAAAGAAGCAATCGGCCATAAAAATAACTCACCGTCATTGTGAAGTCATCCGCAGGCCATGAGGGGCACATGCCAGGACGACCCTCACTGTGGGCACTTGTGACCGTGGGCTGTGTGCTGCGTGACTGAATACTGAACAACAAACACACACACAGAGCTGGCGCCCCCTGCTGGCACGTTATTGGATTCATTTTGTTCAGAAGTTCCCGCTCTCTTCTCGAGTCTCCTCCCACTACTCGGAAGATCGACAGGGCGCCGGCCAGTGATGACGTGCTGCATGTTGATTGGACGCGAAGGTTACATTGCGACTCTGCTGCGACTATTCAGGTTTCAAGCCCCCTGAGAACTCGGCGTGTAAGTTTGAGTGAGTGGCTTTCTCGATCAGGGCTGGCAGGTTAGGAACATGCAGACTGGACACTTGTCACATGTTTTGGCATAAGCCTGGTTATGAAAGGCGCTATATAACTCACAAAGTCAGGGCCTCATGACTGACTTCAATTTACAGGCCAGCATTGACACTTTACAAAATATAGAAATGACAGTTCTGTAAAACACGTGTCATGTGCCCTGGGAGGAGATTCATTATGAAAGGCGCTACAGTCATGTGAAAACATTAGGACACCCTTTGAAAGCATGTGGTTTTTGTAACATTTTTAATAAATGGTTATTTCATCTCCGTTTCAACAATACAGAGATTAAAGTAATCCAACTAAACAAAGAAAACTGAAGAAAAGTCTTTTCAAGATCTTCTGTAAATGTCATTCTACAAAAATGCCTATTCTAACTGAGGAAAAGATAGGACACCCTTGCCCCTAATAGCGAGTGTTACCTCCTTTGGCTGAAATAACTGCAGTGAGACGGTTCTTGTAGCCATCTACCAGTCTTCGACATCGGTCTGAGGAAATTTTACCCCACTCCTCAATGCAGAACTTTTTCAGCTGTGAGATGTTTGAGGGTTTCTTGCA
The DNA here is from genome assembly GCF_016835505.1 of Polypterus senegalus. NCBI lineage: Eukaryota > Metazoa > Chordata > Cladistia > Polypteriformes > Polypteridae > Polypterus > Polypterus senegalus. Next base: position 2,753,182 of record NC_053162.1, on the reverse strand, counting down.
CGCACAGCCCTTTTCAAGTCACCCCACAGCATCTCAATGGGATTCAAATCTGGACTTTGACTTGGCCATTCCAGGACTCTCCATTTCTTCTTTTCAGCCAATCTTTGGTTGATTTACTAGTATGTTTTGGGTCATTGTCATGTTGCATGGTCCAGTTCCGCTTCAGCTTTAATTTTCTAACTGATGGTCTCACATGTTCTTCAAGCACCTTCTGATACACAGTAGAATTCATCGTGGATTCTATGATGGTGAGCTGACCAGGTCCTGCTGCAGCAAAGCAGCCCCAAACCATGACACTTCCACCTCCATGCTTCACAGTTGGTATGAGGTTCTTTTCTTGGAATGCTGTGTTTGGTTTACGCCAAACATGTCCTCTGCTGTTGTGTCCAAATAATTCAATTTTGGACTCATCTGTCCAAAGAACATTATTCCAGAAGTCCTGGTCTTTGTCAACTTTATCTCTGGCAAATGTCAGTCTGGCCTCGATGTTTCTCTTGGAAAGCAAAGGTTTCCTCCTTGCACACCTCCCATGCAAGTTAAACTTGTACAGTCTCTTTCTGATTGTAGAGGCATGTACTTCTACATCAACAGTAGCCAGAGCCTGCTGTAGTTCTCGAGATGACACTTTAGGGTTTTGGAGACCTCTTTTAGCATCTTGCGGTCTGCTCTTGGGGTGAACTTGCTGGGGCGACCAGTCCTGGGCATGTTGGCAGTTGTTTTGAAAGCCCTCCACTTGTAGACTATCTTCCGGACAGTGGAATGGCTGATTTCAAAATCTTTTGAGATCTTTTAAATCCCTTCCCAGACTCATAGGCTGCTACAATCTTTTTCTGAAGTCCTCTGACAGCTCTTTTGTTCTCACCATGGTGCTCACTCTCACTTCAACAGTCAGGAGCACACCAAACTAAATGTCTGAGGTTTAAATAGGGCAAGCCTCATTCAACATGCAGAGTAACGATCTACTAATTATGTGCACCTGGTGTGATATACCTGTGTGAGATCTGAGCCAATTTAAGAGGGAATACATGTGAGGGTGTCCTATCTTTTCCTCAGTTAGAATAGGCATTTTTGTAGAATGACATTTACAGAAGATCTTGAAAAGACTTTTCTTCAGTTTTCTTTGTTTAGTTGGATTACTTTAATCTCTCTGTATTGTTGAAACGGAGATGAAATAACCATTTATTAAAAATGTTACAAAAACCACATGCTTTCAAAGGGTGTCCTAATGTTTTCACATGACTGTATATACAATCACAAGATTAGTGGTCAGGTCCCCACTACAGGGTCACTTTACCAGCTGGCAGTCAGATTTTAGGAATACGGAAAGAAGTAAATTGTGCCAGCCTTTCATGGAGTTCAAAACGGAACCGACACATGGGAGGACAATGGGGGCATTTAAAGTGAGGCAGAGGAAGTGACGTCTTCGGGCCCCAGAACAGGAAGTGATGTCTTAGGGGGCGAGACCAGAAGTTATGTGCTTTCTTATGAGCCCGACTATGAAAGGCGCTATATAAAATCACAAAAGTAGCCATCCCTCCCACTTATGAATCCCTGTTGGACCCCGAGTGAGTATATAATATACTGCTCAAAAAAATGAAAGGAAGACTTTTTAATGAGTATCTCATCAATTCAATGACATATATATGTGTGTGTGTGTGTCACACTTGGCTGTCACAGATTTGACACCCAAAGCCCACAAGCACGACCAAAGCCACCATTAAGGTGAATCAGACATTCTCCTAGGGTGCAGATCATATGGGCTCAGCCACACGGGTTAGTACTGAACAGTCGGTTGGCGTACTAATAAGCTTGGCCTAGGGTGCAAAATTACCTAGCGCTGGCACTGCCCAGAACCTAACCCTAACCCAGAGTATAAAAAAATAAATAAAGTCTCTGCAGATCATCACAAAGAAATGAAAACCCTACTTTGATTTTAAACATTCTGTCTTTGTGAAGCGGGGTCTTCTGCAGTGACAGCAACCAACATGAAATTACGGAGTAGACTGGACGTAATGAACACACTTTGGGGTTCACTGTCCCCCCCCAGTCACTAAGCTGAGAGGGGACCGTCTCATCGCAGGGACACAACCTCAGGGCTCCCACGCAATGGTGAGTCGTATTCATTGTGCACTTTATTATGCGTGTACGATGGAAAATCGTTTTACATGAAAGCGGTCCGTGGTGCAAAAAGATAGAACACCTCATCTGGAGTGCTGTGTGCAAAAAAAAAGACATAGCAGCTCAAGAGGAAGTCCAGAGGACAGCAATAAGGGTGACACAGGGCCATGGAGAGCAGAGAGGAGGAAATGTCACCCTACACGAGCTTTCTAGTGATTGGTAGTCCTAGACGTCACTTACTTTAAACCAAGAAAGTCAGGGTCAATCGTGACATCCCCAGTCTGCGACTGAGAGATAGAGAGACAGAGAGACAGAGAGGGAGACAGATAAATAAGATAGATAATGAAAGGCACTATATAATAGATAGATAGATAGATAGAGCACTATATAATAGAGAGATAAGGCACTATATGATAGATAGATAGATTTTATTAATCCCATGGGACAATTCATATACTCCAGCAGCACACTAATAAAATGATGAAAATCAAGCAGATTTGATTGCGCCTTAAATCACGCGGGTGAGCTCTGCGTCCTTGTCAGCTGCCACAACCAATAAGCCGTCACCTAAAAGTGTGACATTGACGATGCAGCGACGAGGAACACGAAACACAGGCCCCTGGGACCTAACAGTATAAACAGACAAGAAGCTCACCGGTCGGACGTCTCGTGTTTTACATACCATGATAGAATGAATAAAGGGGGCCCAAGATGGCCACTGAACTCCCCGTACCTGTCAGTCCTTCAGATGGGTGCTGGCACCGCCGGTCAGCATGTCAGGAAGGAAAAAAAAAAAAAAAAGCAGGCTCACGATACGCTCCAAACGTGAAGCTGTGCTTCAAAGACATCGCAGAGTTGCAAAATTTGGCATCTCCAGCGGTTTCTAGTCGTGCAAATGAACAGCTTGAGGTAATAAGCTTGACACCCCCTCTGACGAGGAGTCGCGTAATGGGACATTAGATGAAAGTATACATAAAAGACTGCGGTGGGCTGGCACCCTGCCCGGGGTTTGTTTCCTGCCTTGCGCCCCGTGTTGGCTCCAGCAGACCCCCATGACCCACTAGTTGGGATATAGCAGGTTGGATAATGGATGAATGGATGGTTAAATAAAAGACGATTAAGAGACGACCCGATCGAGAGTCGTGACGTTAATTAGCACGATGGATCCCTGCCTTTACTTTAACTCTTTTAGGGCTCATTAGTTTTTCTTCCTTTTGTCCCAAGGCTGAATATTTTTCCAAATAACTCCGTTTTCTAAAAAAACACACAAAACAATGGGCTTCACACATAAATCAAGATAAAATACTTATTTACGACAAACGTCCCTCTGTTTTACGTTCCACGAGCCCCTGCAGTGTACGTGTCACATGCGCGTTTGTCTCAATTTTCTGAAGTTCTGACGGCTTGAAGTAGTCGAGTGGCTGCTAATCGGTCGGGTCCACCAGCAGGCCGCGTCGTTGGGTGAAGTCCAGTTGTCTCCCGCAGGTCGAGGTCTGTGTTGTCCTCCCAACGATGAACGAGTGCGTCCAGCACTATGACCAGCTGATGCAGGCACCTGACTTTCATTTTCGATCCCCAGATCACTTGTATCAAAATCGGAGTTCGATAAGTCAAGAGTCTGATTCAGCAATAATATGCAAAAAAAGAAAGAAAGAACACGCAGAGTATCGATGCCATCCTAGACGTTGCACACACAAGGTTTCAACATCAAGTCTAACAAAGAAGGGTCTACCCTATAAGTTAACGGTGAGTTCTTTCGCCTTCTGCCCGGTTATCCCTCCTCAACCCCTTGTGTGGACAAAAGTCGCCATCCGCCCCGAGAGAGTTAACATGAATTCTTCACCGAGGACAGACAGACAGACGGGACACTAAAGGCCGATCTCACCCCCAACGTTTGAAGAGTTTCTCTTCACACAGAAAACCGCATGCACATGGGAATATGTGACCACCGAGTACGGCAGACGGCGGCACTACTCTGGGGACCCTCAAGTCTCAATCTGACATCATTTTGGGAAAAACCGGGCAGATGGGAATGGTGAGCTTACTGGACTGGACGGCCTAATTTCACCATAACTGAATGACCCTTCAAAATGTGATGCAAGAAGAAGACCACCACCACTGGACTCAAGACAGGACTGAATGAGACATCAGAAAGATTGGCATAGAAACTGCTATAAAAAAAGAAAATTTATTAACAATCTGCAGTGTGTGTTTAAAGGAGCGGAGCGGCGGGAACGTCTGCACATTAGGTGGGAAGTCAATACAGAGAAGGTTGTCATGCGCTTTCTTTATTACATTGAAGCTTCACGATTCTTATGAACATCAGGAAGATGACGTCTTTTACCCCCACCCGTACTCCACCCCCACAGTTCTTTTTAGCAATGAATAATCAAAAAGAAAAATTTGGAAAGTTTGGTCCTTTTTCAAGAACCAAAAAAAAAAAAAAGATAATAACAATAATCGTAATAATACAGCCGACTCGGTAAACAGTGCATACTTGGGAAACATAAGCAATTATAAAGAGGGGTAATAAAACTATACAGGACAACTAAGACAACGTAAAACGGTCACATCTCGTATTTGGTCATCAAAGGAAAGACGACGTTCGGCCAAAGACACCACCTCGGCCCCGGGTTCAAGTTCTGTCGTCATCTTAACCAACAGCCGTCTGCTCTCGGCTCCAAAGTCAGTTTATCATCAATGAACAGGCCATTCGGGAAAAAGGCACAAATTAAACGTCCTTCTCTTTGGAGGGACTGGTGAAAAACGGTACGCGTTTGCTCTTCGTTGCATCGCCTTTCTTGACTGATACGCTTCATTGGTATAACAATAATTAGTATAGAAAAATGTAGAAAAGTCGCTCTCGTGAGAATTACAAGGTTCCTCTCTTTGGCAAATGTTTGGTCCAGGAGGGCGGAAATGCAAAAGGCCGCACTCTCCACATCCCGATGAGAGCTCACTTCGGAGAACAAAAAACTCTCCTCCATGCGAAGTGCAAGAGCAACATCATGAGGAAGGTGCCTGTCGAAATTCACGAGGTTTAACGAGACCGAAACACGCAGAACCCTCATCTAGGAGTTCCATTGGTCAAACAAAAACGTCACATTTTCAAGGCTCAGTCCACACTAACATGGATAAACGTTTTCGTTTCAACAGCTTCCACCCACAAACGTCGGTCATCCGCAATAAAACGGCAAAAACGTGCAAATCGTTCCAATCGAACAGCCAAACGTGAAGCGTGTTTGAGAAAACAAAATGGTGGAATTACGAGGCTAATAAACGGCACCTGACTTTGTCTGGACAAACAATGAACAACTGCTTTCAAAGGTCATACACAAGTGTAAAGAAATGGAAAGTAAAGACTGAGGGTCCAGCCAACATCCAAAATTGGGCACCCAAAAATGTCCAGAATCAGCTGGTAGCACAGGAGTAGGGTGTGGTTATCGAATGTGCCAACCAGTGTGGCTAATCAGTCTGCCAAGTTGATCGAGTTTGTGTTTCTGCCATTTACTCCACAGTCCTGCACGTGGCCAACATGGTAGATTTTCAACAGTGATAGTCGTGTTTGTCGACACCGACAGACTTGTTCATGAAGAATTTGTTCCCCTCGGACAGACAGACCGTCATTAGCGACATTACGCTGAACTGCCGAGGCGTCTACAGGAAAGCGTGTGGAGAAGCGGCGCACCCAAGACGCTGTGCCGTCAAAGAGGGTTTCACCAAAAACAATCCGATTGTGCCTTTGCACCCCTCATAATCGCCAGCTCTCGCTTTCTGCCACTTTTCTTTTGTTCCCGACTCTAAATTTGAGGCCAAAGGGAAGATTTACTACCAGTGGAGAAATCCAAGGCAGAAGGCTTAGACAAAGTAACACGGTACAGGAAATGTGTCCAGGAGCAGAGCAAGCGCTGGGACAAGAGAACTGCATCTCCAGGCGGGTATTTAAATAGAAGGCGACTAAGAGAATTGCCCTAAGTTGTATAATAACGACTTATTATGCTTCTGGGAATTGATTCGGTTCCCACCTTGTAAATACAGCAAACTTCAAGAGGCAGTAAAGCTCAGCCGACCCAGACAAGTTAGGAAACGATTATCCTGACGGTAAAGATGAGATCATGACAAAGCGGAAGGCACGGTCGGTCCACGTGACGGTCACATATCCGTGTTCCTCCTCCGCACGTGCCAAGGGAGATGCGACATTTCCAGAGATAGACGTTTATGACAGTGGTCTCAAACGCCGGTCCTGGAGGGCTGCAGGTTTTCATTCTAACCCTTTTCTTAATTAGTGACCTGTTTTTGCTGCTAATTAACTTCTTTTGAATTCATTGTAATTGACTTGCTCTTGAAGACTCAGAACCATTAATCATTTCTTTTTCCTTAATTAGCAGCCAAACAATAATAAGATCTATAAAGAAAGGTGAAGGTCTCGGGAATGCTCATCTGCTCAGGTCGACAAAACATTTTACCAGAGCCCTTAGAGTAGAGAAAATCCAAAATTTTGGACATGCCTGCGATTGCACAATAAGACAATTGCAACAAGCCATGGAATTAATGAACGACAAGAATTGGTGTCTAATTAAGCAACTGTTTGGAAGGAAACTGGTTGGAGTTTGAAGCCCTGACTTAGTTGGTCTTCTGTTGGCTCACTCACTTCACGTTTCAATAAATAAAGCGATTCAGAGGAACAAACCTTAAAGAAAACAAGTCAATTAAAATGAAAGGAAAAGGAATTAATGAACAGCAAAAATTGGTCACCAATTAAGAAAAGGGTTCGAATGAAAACCTGCAGACCTTGTGGCCCTCCAGGACCGGAGATTGAGACAAACGCTTTAGTAGAACATCTTTAAATGGTCACAAGCGACGTTTCAGTGCAGAAGGAAGGCAAAACCTATTCAAATGTATCCGTGTCAGTGTGACCCGAGCCGAAATTTCACCCATAAGAACTGCTGGGGACCTCTCTATTATCAATCGGTCTAAAAGCATCGCGCATTACCCGAGGACGAAATCTGAGCAAGCAAGAAAACAAAACGACAGACATATTACACAATAAAGGACACAATGAACAAGCAACAAATGGGACTTGATGAAAGACTGCAAGGAAAGAAGAACTTGAAAGCAGACAAAATGAAAGTTCACAGAAAGTGCAAGGCAAAAGTCGGGAGCTCAAAACAGCACACAGAGCCAAGAAGCCATTCGACTCGGGAAAATCAACCTGCACCGAGACCCCCACACAAGACTCAAGTCCCAGCTCTCGTCAAACTGCATAGCCCTCTGACACAGAGATCTCCCAGACTCGACTCCCATGAGGCCACTTCTTTTGTTTCAACACGTTTTACTCCGACGTGCCCCCATTTCTCAGTAAATAATCAAACAGGCAGAGCACTGAGCCCACTAATACTCCCATATGCCATATCCTGGGCTCCCTGAGGCTGCAGGTTTTTATTCCAACTTATTGACAATCAGGGAACCCATTCGTACTTTTAACGGATCTCACTGTTTAATCAGATGTCTCTTTTCATTCTCTTATTCTAAGAACATCTGAAATGCATGTGGGTTTTGTCAAAACTTTAAATGCGATTACCTTTTCAATTCCTCCTTTTCTGTAGAGTTAAGCGTAGTCAAATGCTACACTCGAACAATGGACTCCATTGCCATCATTCATGCTTCTTAAAAGACAGACAAGTGAAAATGGTAATGATGGTAAATGGCCTGTATTTGATATAGCGCCTACTAGAGTTCAAGAACCCCCCTAGGCGCTGTACAACACAACAGTCATTCACCCATTCACACGCACACATTCATACGCTGGTGATGATAAGCTACTTTATAGCCACAGCTGCCCTGGGGCACACTGACAGAGGCGAGGCTGCCGAACGCTGGCGCCACCAATCCTTCCGACCACCACCAGCAGGCAAGGTAGGTGCATTCTCATGCCGGGAGCCAGGATCGAACCTGCGACCCTCCGATTGCTGGGCAACCCGCTCTACCGACTGAGCTACTGCTGCCCTGCAGTATGGCAGAGAAGTCACGGCTCCCCTTTGGCATCCAATGAGGTCTGCACTGTGTGTTGTTAATGATCAGCATTTGGGTACAATTAACAGAGCAAACACTTTAGAAAAGGGAGAATTAAAAAAGACAATGGCATGACAAACGTTTGAAGTGACGGCAAAGAGCACAGAAGTAAATATAACTTTGATGGCAAACAAACTAAAACTGCAGTAGTTTTACAAAGGAGTTGGTGTACAGGAACAATTTCTACATACGATGAACTGAAAACATGAAAAAATAATAAAGAACAAATGTGACATTACTGCGGTGGGCTGGCGCCCTGCCCGGGGTTTGTTTCCTGCCTAGCGCCCTGTGTTGGCTGGGATTGGCACCAGCAGACCCCCGTGACCCTGTAGTTAGGATATAGCGGTTCAGTTGACAGAACTTCTTCCCGACGCAGACCTGCTTGAGAGAGCAAAGATTCTGAGGAGAGAAGAGCCATACATTAAGCAGATTTTTGAGTTGCGCTACCGTGCGCTTATTTACATTCTATTCTAAATGTGGTGGCCCAGTTGCCACCCCACAGTTTCTTTGGTTCTCACTTACCGCATTTATTCTCCACAAAGTAAACAAACGAAAACAAAAACCAAAGTTGCCAGATACATATTGAAATTCACTTTCGTTTTATATGTGCCCATTCCTATCTGCAATATTGCTGTAAATCAAAATCTATCTGCATTACTGAATTAATGTAAGCACTGAACACATTTCAATAAACATGTCCAATATGTGTAATTTCATGTGCCTCCTTTTGCTAAATACTTAACAAGTGCAACAACTGAGATGAAAAAGAAAATGATTTTTTTAATATTAAATCAACTTGTTTACAACAAACTGTAAACTGCTTCTTCTTCACCACATAGCTACGAAATAAACAATTGTGAGGGTAACAGTATAAATGAAGAAACATACTGCAACATGGATTATTAATTTGATTAATCTCAATTTGTTAACTAATGAAAATAACTGCACAATAAATAATTATGCCTTTAACCAAATCAAGTGCACAATCTAATATTTCCCCATTCTATTTTGATCATAAATAAAATCCTGCAGGGTGGCACAGTTGTAGCGCTGCTGCCTCACAATTAGGAGACCCTTAAGGGTTCTCTTCCCGGGTCCTCCCTGTGTGGAGTTTGCATGTTCTCCCCGTGTCTGCGTAGGTTTCCTCCCACAGTCCAAAGACATGCAGGTTAGGTGCATTGGCGATCCTAAATTGTCCCTAGTGTGTGCGTGTGTGTGCCCTGTGGTGGGCTGGCACCCTGCCCGGGGTTTGTTTACTGCCTAGCGCCCTGTGTTGGCTTGGATTGGCACCAGCAGACCCCCGTGACCCTGTAGTTAGGATATAGCAGGTTGGATAACGGATGTGACATTAGCAACAGTTTGGGCTCCTTTTCAGTTGTAGGGTCTCAGAACTCATTCAGTGTCAGTCTGGTCAAGGACTGTCATTAGGAATTGTCAGCTGATCACAATCCCAGAACCTTATAAATGTTTTGACCTGTCAGACATCACGCAGCACTCAACCACCATGGGCTCTTCTAACAAACTGACTGAGGATCTGAACAATAAACCCAATGATGCCCATAAAGCAGGGGGGGAAAACACAGCAACTTCCACAGTCTGAATTGTCACAAAGAAATGGAAAACATGGAGGTCAAGACAGGATTTGGAAGACCAAGAAAACTCAAGAGACTGAACAACAGGACGGCAAAGCAAAACCCCCACATGACTGCAAAGTGACCTGCAGACACAATGAAAAAAGAAACAAGTGGCGGCACACACACATGCAATCTCATCACAAAAAGTGACATTTTGGAACTAAGAGCTGTAGATTGATGGGAGTTAAAATTGAACTCTGGCCACAAACAAAGGAGCAACATTTGAAGAAACAAACGAACACCTCGCCCACTGTGGAGTATGGTGGAAGATCTATTATGGCAGCCAGTGGAACAGGAAACACGGAAGAATGGAGTCCACTAAATATCAACAAAACCTCGAGGAGAATGTCAGGAAGCGGAGAAAAGGGTGATGGCGTCTGCATGAAGACAACGATCTAAAAACACTCTTGGAAATCTACTCAAGAAACACAAGGTGAAGAGTTTGGAATGGCCGTAATAAACCTCAGATTTGAACAGCATTGAAAATCAGTGGCTGGACCTGAAATGTACGATGGCAGCCCAAGAGCATCTGAGAGCAATCTGCAAGGAAGAAAGGGGGGCAAAAAACACCAGAAGAAGAATTCAAAGATGGAAACAAACAAACATCAGCAAGCTGTGAGGGGTGTTGCTCTGTACGGACTTAAGAGAGGCTCAAACCAAATAAATTGTAACTGTACATGTTCACAAAAAGGCGCAGTTCCTACTTATACTTGAAATGTCAACAAACGACTTAATCTGGTGAAACTTCTACATAGAACTGTGTTTGTGTTCTTTGCCTCCGCTTTAAACATTTACATTTGTTGGGACGTTTGTCTTTTTTATTACCCAATTTCCGCAGATTGGGCTCTCTTAAATGTATTCAAATGCTGATAATTAATATTGAACAGGATACTTGACAATGGACGCCAAGGGGGAGCTGCGACTTCGCAGGCATTTTATTACTTGTTTCCATTCTATCCATCCATCCATTATCCAACCCGCTATATCCTAACACAGAGTCACGGGGGTCTGCTGGAGCCAAACCCAGCCAACACAGGACACAAGGCAGGAACCAACCCCGGGGAGGGTGCCAACCCAACGCAGGACACACACCAAGCACACACTAGGGCCAAATTCAGAATCGCCAATTCACCTAACCTGCATGTCTTTGGACTGTGGGAGGAAACTGTTTCAATTCTATTCATTTCAAAATCACACGTAGAATCATATAGTAGTATGGGATGCAGTGAAATGGTTTTTTCTAGCAGATCCCAGACTGTGTCTAAAAGGAAAAAAAAAAAAATACAATATAGTAATAAGAAAAAAATCCAATAACTGTGTCTAATTAACCGTCTGATGGCATATGAATAGAAGCTCCTAATCTTTCAGTCTGTGTTTTTAGGCTGCAGAATCGTCTGCCTGACACCAGCAGTTGAAACAGTTTTATTTGTGGGATAACAGGAGCCTCAGACCAAGCACCGCCTGATGAAGTCCCAATGGTGCGCTCAGCTGGGCACACAACCCTCAGTAGAGATTTCCACACCTGGACAGTGCAGCTCCCAAACCAGACAGTAACGCATTAACGGCAATATGAACAGGTAGGTAGGTAGGTAGATAGGTAGATAGGTAGATAGGTAGGTAGGTAGATAGATAGATAGATAGATAGATAGATAGATAGATAGATAGATACAGTGGCTTGCAAAAGTATTCGGCCCCCTTGAACTTTTCCACATTTTGTCACATTACAGCCACAAACATGAATCAATTTCATTGGAATTCCACGTGAAAGACCAATACAAAGTGGTGTACACGTGAGAAGTGGAATGAAAATCATACACGATTCCAAACATTTTTTACAAAGAAATAACTGCAAAGTGGGGTGTGCGTAATTATTCAGCCCCCTGAGTCAATACTTTGTAGAACCACCTTTTGCTGCAATTACAGCTGCCAGTCTTTTAGGGTATGTCTCTACCAGCTTTGCACATCTAGAGACTGAAATCCTTGCCCATTCTTCTTTGCAAAACAGCTCCAGCTCAGTCTGATTAGATGGATAGCGTTTGTGAACAGCAGTTTTCAGATCTTGCCACAGATTCTCGATTGGATTTAGATCTGGACTTTGACTGGGCCATTCTAACACATGGCTATGTTTTGTTTTAAACCATTCCATTGTTGCCCTTGCTTCATGTTTAGGGTCATTGTCCTGCTGGAAGGTGAACCTCCGCCCCAGTCTCAAGTCTTTTGCAAACTCCAAGAGGTTTTCTTCCAAGATTGCCCTGTATTTGGCTCCATCCATCTTCCCATCAACTCTGACCAGCTTCCCTGTCCCTGCTAAAGAGAAGCACCCCCAGAGCATGATGCTGCCAGCACCATATTTGACAGTGGGGATGGTGTGTTCAGAGTGATGTGCAGTGTTAGTTTTCCGCCACACATAGCGTTTTGCATTTTGGCCAAAAAGTTCCATTTTGGTCTCATCTGACCAGAGCACCTTCTTCCACATGTTTGCTGTGTCCCCCACATGGCTTGTGGCAAACTGCAAACGGGACTTCTTATGGTTTTCTGTTAACAATGGCTTTCTTCTTGCCACTCTTCCATAAAGGCCAACTTTGTGCAGTGCACGACTAATAGTTGTCCTATGGACAGATTCCCCCACCTGAGCTGTAGATCTCTGCAGCTCGTCCAGAGTCACCATGGGCCTCTTGGCTGCATTTCTGATCAGCGCTCTCCTTGTTCGGCCTGTGAGTTTAGGTGGACGGCCTTGTCTTGGTAGGTTTACAGTTGTGCCATACTCCTTCCATTTCTGAATGATCGCTTGAACAGCTCCATGGGATGTTCAAGGCTTTGGAAATCTTTTTGTAGCCTAAGCCTGCTTTAAAATTTCTCAATAACTTTATCCCTGACCTGTCTGGTGTGTTCTTTGGACTTCATGGTGTTGTTGCTCCCAATATTCTCTTAGACAACCTCTGAGGCCGTCACAGAGCAGCTGTATTTGTACTGACATTAGATTACACACAGGTGCACTCTGTTTAGTCATTAGCACTCATCAGGCAAGGTCTATGGGCAACTGAGGGGGCTGAATAATTACGCACACCCCACTTTGCAGTTATTTCTTTGTAAAAAATGTTTGGAATCATGTATGATTTTCGTTCCACTTCTCACGTGTACTCCACTTTGTGTTGGTCTTTCACGTGGAATTCCAATGAAATTGATTCATGTTTGTGGCTGTAATGTGACAAAATGTGGACAAGTTCAAGGGGGCCGAATACTTTTGCAAGCCACGGTAGGTAGGTAGGTAGGTAGATAGATAGATAAGATAGATAAGATGGTACATCAGCATGCATACCCTCTCTCTCTCTCTACAGGAGTACCACTGATGGGAGGATTTGGGGTGGTTTCTCAGTCAAACCCTCCTCAAGTTCACGGCCACCTCCTTGGTCTTGCTGACATTCAGGTTTACCACTTAAATCGGGTAGTAGCCGGACGTCCTTCAAGAAACACAAATAAAAGCACTCAAGTCATTGCTTCCCTTCTGCATTCACCGTTGTCAGCATTTGGACACAATTACGAGAGGAACCCCTACAGAAAAGGGAGAATTAAAAAAACAGAAACACAACAGCATGACAGACATTAAACATTTAAAGTGGTGGAAAACGGTGAGCTGTGTCATCATAATAACTATTCATAGTGGCTCTAAAATCCGTACTGACCCCTACTCTCTTTTCTGTTTCATTTTCCAGTTTCTTTGTGGTGGTGACCTGCGCCACCTCCACCTACTCAAAGCTTCATGAGGCTCCAACAATGATAGATGGATTAAAAGCCAGAAGTCTACGTGACCATCATCATCAAGTCCTTCCATGAAAACCCTAAATACAAAGAGGACTGTTTGATTTGTCAGGTAGATTGTCCGGAGGGGACTGAGAGGTCTCATGGTCTGGAATCCCTACAGATTTTATTTTTTTTCTCCAGCCGTCTGGAGTTTTGTTTTTGTTTTTTCTGTCCACCCTGGCCATCGGACCTTACTTATTCTAAGTTAATTAATGTTGACTTATGTCTATTGTTTATTGTGTCTTCTATTTTTCTATTCTTCATTTTGTAAAGCACTTTGAGCTACATTTTTTTGTATGAAAATGTGCTATAGAAATAAATGTTGTTGTGACTTTACTGCCATTTTCACTTGTCTGCTTTTTAACATGCATGCATACTGCACTGAAGCCTTTGCTCCCCTTTAGCATTCAACTTTGTCAGCATTTGGATACAATTAAGGGAGGAACTTTAAAAGAAAACGGATAATGGAAGCTTAGACATTGAAAGTTTTGGCAAAAACACTTACTTAAAAATGAAATCAGGGCAGCACACAAAACAATGAGGCGAGTTAAAAGTAAGAACGATTCCCCAATTGTGAAATTGGTCAGAATAAAAAAAGAACACAAGCCTTGGGAGTCCCGCAGGACAACTGCTGTAGACAGAAACTGAAGAGCTCTCAAGTCTCAGAACGTACCTGTTAAACTCAACAACCTGCTATTAGGACTTTAGAAAACACACTTAAAAGTTGGCACTATCTACGTGATGATATACTCTTAATTTTCAGATTTAAATGAGACTCTATAGAAAAAGAAAAATAAAGCATGTTTTTAACATGACAGTGAATACAATAAATTCAAGAAACAATGAATACATGTAATTGTCTGCTAAATTATCTAAAACACTGCGAGTTCGGTAAACACAGACCCCAAGACATCTGAATGAATGAATGCAGGCCCCCTGCCTGTGCCTCAGAGAATACTAGGAGGATATCGTTAATCACTGAGAACAGAACGTGGGGGACCTCCACAGCTTTGGGTTTTTATTCCAATCATTTCCCAGTCAGCATCCCATTCTTAACTAATCTCACCGTTTACTTTTCTGCTCTACAAATGTGAAATTTGAAAATATTTCTATTTTTTGCAACAACTTTGAATGCTTGCGTCTCTTTTGAATTTGCTCCTGTAATTGTATACAAACGCTGATAATTTGCAGACAAGGGTGCAAACGGCTCTCGTTGCTAAAGGGACGCAGCTACTTCACTGCCACATTCGTCTGTCTGCTCTTCACAACAAATCTCTTGAAACAGAGCAGACCAGTGAATATGGCACTGAAGTGACAAGAGTTGTGAGCCTTTGGATACAATCAAGGGAGCAAACTCTACAGAGAAGAGTTAAGTATATAAAGGTCTGGCAAAACTGCAAATATTTCAGAATTTCTTAATATAAGAGTAAAAATAAATGGCGAGTCCAGTTGAAAATGAGAACGAGGCACCCACTGTGAAACTGTTTGGGAATAACAACCCACAGACACTGGGGGTCCTCCATGACTGACATTGGGAACCGCTGTATGAAATAACACCTGTCAACAGAAACAGATGGGGGAATAAAATGACAATACAATACGTTAAGGAGAGCTTCAAAATAAGCAAAGGATGAAAACCTCGTTGAAATGTAAAACACTGAAAGCAACTTACATCTGCCACCGGCCCTAAAGGTTTCACTTGGCGGCAGAGTTGTGCAGGTAAACAAAACTCAAACTGAGGGTTAAAGCCCCACCATTACTTCCAAATGAGCGTTAACTCGGGCAATTCACGTAGGGCTTCTGTCTACTTCATACATATATACATACAAAACAAAATCCATACATAATAACCTCACATTCTCAAACCGTAACCCAAAGCAGCATCGAAGGCAGGTGTACGGTCGGGCATGTCGGACATGACAGTGTGTGCATTTATCAAGAGTGGGAATGACAACACTGAAGTCATTGGCTTGAAAACAAGTGCTGAAGGAAAAATAAAAAAAAGCTAATAAACTGCCAAAAAGGGTACAGAAGCACACAAGTAGCCCTGAAACATCACATGCGCACAAACCTTTTACTCTTCTAAATGCAGAAAAAGTGCTGCGAGTATTTGGGTAGGATGAACACGTCCCAGGGAAAGACAAAAACCGTGCAAATTCCTATCCTCCACACGAGAAGTCCATTTAAGCACAGACCTGAAAGGAACGCCAAATTGATCTCTTAGCAGAAATTATAAGAAGCCTCACCTGATGGTTTGAAAATCCACCAAGGGAGGCATGAGAGTTGTTTTTATGTGCGACTGCAAAGCCCATTTGTGCTTTACCACTACTGATATGGACAGCAGGCCTGTGCACCACGGCAAAGTCTGAAAACACAAAAAAAAAGTTTGAATATTTGGTTCATTTACAGGTGAAACAACATAACGCTTGTTCATTCGTGTGAGAGGACTTGTTTCCAGGCTGAAATTTGCTCTCCTCATTTCTTGAACCATCTAAGGTCACTGGTAGCGCCTGCACGAGTGCTACACTGCTGAAGGCTACGATGCTCTTAAAACAAGCACCTCATGTTGCTATTTTAATTAAAGTAAACTTATTACCGGAAATGTAAGAAACATTAACAAAAAATATCAGCATGAAGTAGAGTAAATTACTTATAATTAAATGACAATACTGTAACAGAAGCAACTGAATGCATACTGCTCACTTTTCTGACCTGTCAACCTGTATGAACGGCTTCAGAACTACGGCATTACGTTTCTCATTGCCTAATCTAACAAACTGGGAAAGTATGTATAAAGAAACTGAAAAATACAATCCAGAGATATCTGAAATAAATTAATCTAAATAAATCTAAATTATATGATTGAATAGGTGAAAATGAAATAAAAGTTGCATAACGTAATGGAATGCAAGAAGTGCTTTAGAAATGTGCATAAAACATGAGTGGTTTTTAATTAGGTGCTTGTAACACAATAAAATTTAAATAAAATTGAAAAACATTAGCCGACTTTTTTTTTTTGAGAAGGAATATCACACTTTTGACAATGGCCAGCAAAACTCCCTAACCTTTAACAAAATATAAAGCATCACATGAGGGGTAAACCTGATCCAAAATCTGAATGTAAAATAACTCACAATTCCCTTCCCATATACATTACAGACAGACAGAGAGACAAATATTAGTAATAGCAGGTGGGGTTGAACAGGCTTCCCAGATGGGATGCATGGAACTTTTAGCACACATCCCCAAAAGACCCATTTTATGGAAGCACAAGGGAAGACCACCTTGCAGCGTTATGGACTTCCTCAATGTGCCTGGTGGCAATGTCCCTTTGTTGGATTGCCCACGTGTATACCCGCAGGGCAACCTGGGGAATTGGACAACCATGTAGGGTGCCATGGCTTCCACCAGAGTCTTCTATCGGGAGAAGTTATTCCAGCTTTGAGGTGCTTTCCACCATGCAATGCTGTGACACCGGAACGACTCTTGGGTCTGGCATAAAGGGACCCACCTCCCCTCATGCGGGGAGTCAGAGTTAGGAGTAGGTGGACAAATCTCTCCTGGAAGGCATGAAGAAAGGAAAGAGACGAAGGATTTTCCAGTGTGTGTGTGTGTTCTGGAGAGTTAGTTATTTCCTTTAAATAATTGGTAATATTTGCATCAAGATTGTAGTTAAGTTGTGTCTGGGGGTTGGTGAAAACCCTTACTGGCCACTCTCCATCTCTCTCTCATGGAAAAGATGACCAGTGACACAACCCTGATGCCACTTCGGGCTCAGCAGAGATGCCTTGTCCCTTTAGCCATCTCAGCGTATAAAATACACTGGGAGTGGAAGACAACAGTCAGTGTCAATTCCTGAAATTGCCAGTGCCATTAGTGCCAGCGTAACATTGTTTAGAAAAAAAGGCTGTTTATAAGGCTGTTTTTATACTTTAAGTTTATTTTTAGCAATTAGATGAGGTGTGTTAGACACCAAACTTTTATCCTGTTCTATTCTCTTTATCTGCAGATCACAATATATATAGTGCAGTACTGTACTGTGTGCCTATTATATATGTGTATATAATTAGTGTATACAGTAATCACCAGAAGCCCCCGCGAGAGGTGAAAATCCGCGAAGTAGAAACCATATGTTTGTATGGTTATTGTTATATATTTGAAGCCCTTAGAAACTCTCCCACACTGTTTATAAGTATTCTCCGCACAGTTATACAGTAAACAATCGTTTATCGCTGTTAATCCGTTCCAGACTGTACCGCGATAAACAAATTTCCAAGAAGTAGGATTCTTTATTTATAAATCTATTATTTTCGCAGTTAGATCATAGAAAACCTGTTTACAACCTTGTAAATACGTTTTTTAACATTATTAGAGCCGTCTAGACATGAAAGTTTAAACTGTGCTCCATGACAAGACAGAGATGACAGTTCTTTCTCACAATTAAAAGAATGCAAACATATCTTCCTCTTCAAAGAAGTGCGTGTCAGGAGCAGAGAATGTCAGAGAGAGAGAGAGAGAGAGAAGAAAAGCAAACAATCAAAAATGAATACCTGCTGTTAGAGCTTTGAAGTGTGCGAAGCACTGCACGGGAAGCATATCTTATATCATTGAGGAGGAGAAGGGTCTGGCTGCAGCGTTGTTGAGGAGTTTTATTTAATACGTAATACATGCTCTGATTGGGTAGCTTCTGAGCCATCCGCCAATAGCGTCCCTTGTATGAAATCAACTGGGCAAACAAACTGAGAAAGCATGTACCATAAATTAAAAGTCCCAGTGTCCGCAGAAATCCACGAACCAGCGAAAAATCCGTGATATATATTTAGGTATGCTTATATTTAAAATCCGTGATAGAGTGAAGCCGCAAAAGTCGAAGCGCGATATAGTGAGGGATCACTGTACATACAGTTCTGTATTGTATATTGTGTTTATATACACATACAGTGGGTACGGAAAGTATTCAGACCCCCTTCAATTTTTCACTCTTTGTTATATTGCAGCCTGCAATTGCAGTGCCTGGTTGTCTCCACACATACCGCTTAGAATTAAGGCCAAAAAGTTCTATCTTGGTCTCATCAGACCAGAGAATCTTATTTCTCACCATCTCAGAGTCCTTCAGGTGTCTTTTAGCAAACTCCATGTGGGCTGTCATGTGTCTTGCCTCTCCTCAGTGTGTGGAGACAACCAGGCACTGCTCATCACTTGTCCAATACAGTCCCCACAGTGAAGTATGGCGGTGGCAGCTTCATGCTGTGGGGGTGTTTATCAGCTGCAGGGACAGGACGACTGGTTGCAATCGAGGGAAAGATGAATGCGGCCAAGTACAGGGATATCCTGGACAAAAACCTTCTCCAGAGTGCTAAGGACCTCAGACTGGGCCGAATGTTTACCTTCCAACAAGACAATGACCCTAAGCACACAGCTAAAATAACGAAGGAGTGGCTTCACAACAACTCTGTGACTGTCCTTGAATGGCCCAGCCAGAGCCCTGACTTAATTGAGCATCTCTGGAGAGACCTAAAAATGGCTGTCCACCAACGTTTACCATCCAACCTGACAGAACTGGAGAGGATCTGCAAGGAGGAATGGCAGAGGATCTCCAAATCCTGGTGTGAAAAACGTGTTGCATCTTTCCCAAGAAGACTCCTGGCTGTATGAGCTCAAAAGGGGGCTTCTACTAAATACTGAGGGTTCAAAGGGTCTGAATACTTAGGACCAGGTGATATTTCAGTTTGTCTTTTTTAATAAATCTGCAACAATTTCAAAAATTCTTTTTTTGTCTGTCAATATGGGGTGCTGTGTGTACATTAATCAGGAAAAAAAATAATTTAAATGATTTTAGCAAATGGCTGCAATATAACAAAGTGAAAAATTGAAGGGGGTCTGAATACTTTCCGTACCTACTGTATATAAAACCATGCACACAGAAGGCATAATCCTAGGTGGATCCCACCAACATTCCAATTGTTCACCATTTAACAACCAAAAAGGACCACCAAATCCCACCTCCTGCCAAAGAAGGTACAATCCCCAAGGTTCAGTTGAAACACAACCGCCATCCACTGCAGGCTCTTCACCATTAAAATGCTGTACCGTAAGCTACCTCTACACAGAACGAGCCAATGTCTGTACTAAAGTTCAAAACTGAAACAGCTGAAATATGAACAACGCTTCAGGAAAAAGGATTTCCCGAATTAAAAAAAAAAAAAAGATGTAAACATTGCAGCGGCAAACCCTAACATAGGAAATTTTCTATTTCTTTTTTTTTTAATATATCAATATCACAGAAACCCTTAAGAAAACGTTACAACAAATCTATCAGGATGGCTCACTTTCTGGTTCGTCTAATTCTACTTCCTATGGAGTTATCCCTAAAGGAAGGTTCTCTGCATGTCCCCCGTCAATCTTATGGAGTGTCTGCTGTATTAGTGCATTACTTCTAATGAGCAGGGCTCTCTATATTCAAAATGCTGGCACAACTGACTTTAATATGAAGATGACAGTCCTATACACTCTTTAATAAAAAAATAAAAATGTTCATTTCTCATTCTTCTTCTTTCATTAGAAGGCTGATAAACAACTCCATTTTCAGATTCTTTTACGTTTACACTTCATATCACAACTTAAATTTCAATGTCCCCTAACCGCACCACAAGACACTCTAAAACATCACTTAACTTAGATCAACACACATAAAACAAAACTCCCGATACTGCCTCCTAACTACAAAAGAACTATGAACCAAATCTCAACACGGGGTACCCACAGGAAAAATCTTTGAAGGTGAACAGGTGGCACTAAAACCGTATTAAAACAGAAAAATGGAAACGACAAATAACCACCATCACTTCCATCACGGTGAAGACAAACAAAAATGAAGTGCTTTATTAAATTCTGCCTTAAACAATGCTGGCTGCTAGTCCATCTTCCAGGTGCCTGTAATACATCCTCACACATGCACACTGAAAACACGCTGCCAATCCTTAATGATGTCCGAGGCAGGTTAAGAAAGTTCAACATGATTGTTAAAGCACATCTTGCTTAATTTACTCACACCATGATTTATTCTGCCATTCCGTAGATAAACTAAGGTGCATAATAAAAGTAATTGTAATAAATTTTAAAGGTACAAAGAGTTAATTTCAGGAGGAAATATTTGAACTGCAAGCCTTCTCACCAAACAGCCTACCGCCACGTTCCAGTATTAACAGTAAATGACGCATGTACCAGTGACAGCATAAGGTGCCACGTGTTTTAAAGCTCAACAGACATGGGGAGGACATAAGAGCAAATGAACAAATGTATGAAAAGCATTACTTTTTCCACAGTCATTCAGCTAATTTCATTAGAACATGAAAAAGGCAAAATCCTTTTAAATAAAAAAAAAATATAAAAAATTATAATTTAAAGTAAGACGACACAGTTAACAGTACTGATGATACTCTGCGTAAAATACATGAAGCAACGGGTGTACCAAATTCAAGATGTAGGGTAAGCAACAACTAGCAGACTGAGTCCTAGAGCTAGAAATCTAGGGTAATGATTTTAATGTGGACCAAAAATGGATTTGTTCTAGAAAATAAGGCGGTGTAAAATAAAATAAAAAGAGCAACAAATACAAAGAGACTAATTATAATCAGGTCACAAACAGGAAGAAAAAAAAAAAAAAAAAAAAAAAAACAAAATAACAGTTTTTGGGATATGTGTCACTTCCATCAGATACATTGACGGGCCTCATTTCTAACTGCTTCAAATGCACTGCCATCCTGAACAAGTGTCTTCATTTGCTGGCGCTGCACCTTGGGAGGAGGTTTTGGGATGAAAGGGAAGAAAAGTCCTTGTCCAAAAATCTCCTCTGCTTAACAGTCACTCTTCCAGAGTTTGATAGTTTTGTCGTTTTCGAGGGCCGCAGATGCAATGATGTTTTCTGTTGGGTGGCAGGCTGTAGAAATCACAACATCTGTCAAAAATAAATTAATAAATATTAATAATAAAAAATAATAATGGAGTGTAGCTTTACAGGTCCTACTACACCCCACAAAGGGCAGAAAACTGAAAGGCATGTAAAAACCAATCAAAGCAGAGGCCTGTACAGACAGTATTTATTACATTTCTACCATCTTTACAACAAGGTGCGGTTGGAATTCTCACAACTTCTCCATTACTCCTAATAAAGTAGTCAGAGATTCTAATATAACACAATAAGAAACAAACGAAATCTGCTACATAGCAACAACAGCCGGATCAGATTCATTTTTCAGCTTCGTTCCAGCAGTCCATCCTCACTGACAGACAAATCCATTGAGTTTAGTAGTTACAAAAGTACTCCTTCCATCTTCGATGAATATTACCAATTGCAATTGCTTCCCCTGTCCTTGTAGAGAACATCCCAGGCATGGTCTCCCTATTCTTCCAGTGTTTCAGTGATTTGCCAGTTGCCTAAATGTCATTCTTCATGACCTCACCAAGTATAGGTATGTTCTACAACATTTCTTGGCCAACCATTGTCTTATTGATGAGATATTGACCTGCTTCTGAAAAGTTTTCTTAAAGAATTAGTAGCTACCCTAACCTTTGATGTTTTACCAACAGACCCCAACATTGCCTCCTTCCCAAAAGGTGACTTCCACTGTCAAGCCCTACTCTGTCCTACATGTGCCTATTATGTCAGTGTAATTAAATATGACCCACACCTTCTTGTCTTGGGGGAGAAGAGCTCCACGCATCACATTTAAGCAAAGCCCAATCAGGGTCATGTGGCTGACGGGACACTCCCTTACAAACACCACACGCTGCCTGACTCCAAGATTGGGTTTTAGTGATCTAGGTACATATGGTATACGTCAAATGCATACTGTGGCGGATGGCCAAAGCCCTTACCCAGCCGGGATGCCTGGAGTATGGAAGGTCTGGAGGAGAGTGTATTTTTAAGAACATTTTTCCCCCAGGCCAGAGGGCAGCCCCCTTGGCTTGCAGCGGAGCCACCGGTCATGAGCATAGAAGCTCAACCCTGTTGGGGTCTGGGGCCAACGCCAGGGAGCGTACGGACATTTGCAGGGCACTATTTAGTTGCACTGCCGGAAGACGCTTGTTGGGCACCAGAAGTCCTTCCGAGTGCCATATATAAAGGGGCCAGTCCCCACCATTCATCGGGCAGAGTCGGGAGGAAGAGGACAAAGCCTGAGGATAAGTTGAAGGCGGAAGAATGGGCGGCACAAAGGACTGTGTTGTGTGGGTGATTTGTGGACTGAGCTGGAAACTGTAAATAAACCAGTGTGCTAAGTGATAAACCTGTCTGTGTCAGGGTTAGGGCAGCCATACACGCCCTGGGCTTTCACAATGTGTACTTAAAAACTTTTGACTCAAAGTGTTTTTTTTTTTTTTTTTTTCCTGTGTGTCCCTTTTTTTTTTTTACCTGTGTGTCCCTGTAATTTCTGTACAATCTCCTTTGTCTGCAAATTCCAAATATACACCATGTTGTCCTCAGAGCCAGACACAATCCACTAGAAAAAGAATTGGTGAAAGAAAAATTAAGTTAAAAAATTACACAGGTACTAATGTTAATTTATTTAAAAAAAACAAGCCATACACAGGGGATCAAGCAAGAAAAAATACTAAACCTAAAAGTTTAGACATGGAGTTGTTAACAATATACTAGGGATTGTTACTAACAATAATCCAAATAACAAGGCAATTTATTTTTATTAAAAACATATATACAGGTAAGCCTTGGGTTATGAACAAGTTCCATTCTTGTGGACATTTATGACCCAATTTTGCAAGCAAGTCAAAAGTTGCACTGAAAATGTTCATTAGCGGAAAAAAAATCAGAAAAAAGGGATAATGTTAGTTGGAAAAAAAATCAGAAAAAAGGGATAATGTTTTATCGCTTATTTTAGAGAAAAAAAAAAATCAGATTTATTAATTAAATGCCACTGATGCACTATTCTTGTACTTAAAAATCACAAAAATGAACTACAAGTATGACATTATGTTCAAACACCCTACAGTTTTAGACAATGACACAGTAAACTAGCACTAATGACAACTGATCCCTCAGCAGCACTGTGCTGCCTTTGCCAACGGATCACTCAGAGTTTCATCTCCTCTCTCCAGCTGCTGTACTCACTAAGATGATATGGCTGGGGCACACTCTTAAGATGTCAAAAAGCACAAAATGATTGAAAATGGTAACAGAGTCCCTACTGTGCAGCTGTTACTAATCATCCACGTCAAAACTAATTTACTTTGTTTCGTAAGTTGTCACGCAGGGATACCTGTGGATCACTTGCCAGGCTCAAACAAGGTATGCAATAACCCACTGGGACTGAAGGGGTCACCAATGTTATGTGTATCTTCTCTTTTGTCTTCCTTAGCTCTGAGAAACTACCCATAGAAGGCAACTCAGCCACACTCCCACGTAAGTAAGCCACACCCCTTAAGGTCAGGACAGTATAAAGCTGAGGGCTCATGGAGGATAGCGGTTCAGTTGACAGAACTTCTTCCTGACGCAGACCTGCTTGAGAGAGCAAAGACTCTGAGGCGAGAAGAGCCATACATTAAGCAAATTTTCCAGTTGCGCTACCGTGCGCTTATTTACATTCTATTCTAAATGTGGTGGCCCAGTTGCCACCCCAAATTTTCTTTGGTTCTCACTTACCACATTTATTCTCCACAAAGTAAACAAATGAAAAAAAAAAACAAAGTTGCCAGATACATATTGAAATTCACTTGAAAAGAAACATTTGGAAGTTTTATATGTGCCCATTCCTATCTGCAATATTGCTGCAAATCAAAATCTATCTGCATTACTGAATTAATGTAAGCACTGAACACATTTCAATAAACATGTCCAATATGTGTAATTTCATGTGCCTCCTTTTGCTAAATACTTAACGAGTGCAACAACTGAGATGAAAAAGAAAATGATTTTTTAATATTAAATCAATTTGTTTACAACAAACTGTAAACTGCTTCTTCTTCACCACATAGCTACGAAAATAAACAATTGTGAGGGTAACAGTATAAATGAAGAAAAATACTGAAACATGGATTATTAATTTGATTAATCTCAATTTGTTAACTAATGAAAATAACTGCACAATAAATAATTATGCCTTTAACCAAATCAAGTGCACAATCTAATATTTCCCCATTCTATTTTGATCATAAATAAAATCCTGCAGGATGGCGTGGAGTTTGCATGTCCTCCCCGTGTCTGCATGGGTTTCCTCCCACAGTCCAAAGACATACAGGTTAGGTGCATTGGTGATCCTAAATTGTCCCTAGTGTGTGCGTGCGTGTGCCCTGTGGTGGGCTGGCACCCTGCCAGGGGTTTGTTCCTGCCTTGTGCCCTGTGTTGGCTGGGATTGGCTCCAGCAGACCCCCGTGACCCTGTGTTTGGATATAGCAGGTTGGATAATAGATGTATGGATGAAAATCCTGCAGCTGACGTACCTATGCCATTTAGGTTTTGTTTCGTTTTTGAGCCAATGAGAAAAAGGATGTTGCCACATGCTCTGGAGAAAATACATTTCAGTTGTTTTTAATGTTTTTAAACACACAAATGGCTGAGGTAATGTGAATAACGGGCCAGAGCCTGCAATGAATGTGTTGATACATGTTTTGTGGATTCACACACGGTCCAAGTAGAAGACACAGCAATGTTAACACAAGTGGATCTGATCTCCATCATGCTATAACCGTAACTTCAGTCTGCTCTTGTTGTACTGTAGCTTTTTGGAACAGACAGGGCAGACAAAAAAAAAAAAAAAACATACGCTGGAGTCTTTCAATTTATGAAAAAAGTGTGGCAGTGTTACCCTTCGCCTTCTTTTCTTCTAGTCAAGCTGGCGCTTTTCACTTGTTAACACCTTGTCCTATTGCACTTGTTATTTCCCTGGCCAAATCAAGTGGAGACTTTGCTGTTGAATTATTAATATTTTACCCTGCTTGCATACCATTGATAACTGCAAGAACACTACTACGCTTTGGTTAAAATATCCCCAAAATAAAAACTTCTAATGTAGTTTAACATGGCTGTTGTTGAGTTAGTAGAAAAGTCTAACTGGTGATGAATAATTTTTATAATCTAAAACAGCCCTGTGCCCAAGATCTAGTTTGTTGCCAGAAACTTTTAAGCCTTGCATACAAAAGCCCTCCACTCAGTGTCTTGGTTCATCTTCTAGCAAACATTTCTAAGTCACTTAGACAAAACCCTGGTTATACAGTCATATGAAAACGTTTGGGAACCCCTCTTAATTCCTTCGATTTTTGTTTATCATTGGCTGAGCCTTTAAAATAGCAACTTCCTTTTAATATGTGATGACATGCCTTATGGAAACAGTAGGATTTCAGCCGTGACATTAAGTTGATTGGATTAACAGAAAATATGCATCATAACAAAATTAGACAAGTGCATAAATGTGGGCACCTAACAGAGGTATGACATCAATACTTATTGTAGCCTTTGAGGAGTGTCTGGATTCTGGATGGAGGTATTTCTGACCATTCTTCATACAAAATCTCACCAGTTCAGTTCAATTTGATGGCTGCCGAGCATGGACAGCCTGCTTCAAATCATCCCATAGATTTTCGATTATATTCAAGTCAGGGTGACTATGACAGCGATTCCAGAAAATTGTACTTCTCCCTCTGCATGAATGCCTTTGTAGATTTCCAACTGTGTTTTGGGTCATTGTCTTGTTGGAATATCCAACCCCTGCGTAACTTCAACTTTGTGACTGATGATTGAACATTATCCTGAAGAATTTGCTGATATTGGGTTGAATTCATCTGACCCTCAACTTTAACAAGGGCCCCAGTCCCTGAACTAGCCACACAGCCCCACAGCATGATGGAACCTCCACCAAATTTGACAGGAGGTAGCAGGTGTTTTTCTTGGAATGCGGTTCTTCTTCCGCCATGCAAAGCGCTTTTTGTTATGACCAAATAACTCCATTTGTGTCTCATCAGTCCAAAGCACTTTGTTCCCAAATGAATCTGGCTTGTCTAAATAAGCATTTGCATAGAACAAGCGACTGACTCTGTTTGTGGCGTGAGTGCAGAAAGGGCTTCTTTCTCATCACCCTGCCATACAGATGTTCTTTGTGCAAATTGCGCTGATTGCAGAACGATGTACAGATACGCCATCTGCAGCGAGATGTTCTTGCAGGTCTCTGGAGGTGATCTGTGGATTGTCTGTCACCATTCTCACAATACTGCCTCTGCATATGCCGCTCCTGTATTTTTCTTGGCATTGCCAGACCTGCTGGGTTTAACAGCAACTGTGCCTGTGGCCTTCCATTTCCTAATTCCATTCCTTACAGTTGAAACTGACAGTTTAAAACCTCTGAGGTAGCTTTTTCTAGCCTTCCCCTAAACCAGGAGACTCAAGAATCTTTGTTTTCTGATCTTTTGACAGTTGCTTTGAGGATCCCATGCTGTCTCTCACTCTTCAGAGGAGAGTCAAAGGGAAGGAAGCACAACTTGCAATTGACCACCTGAAATACCTTTTCTCCTGTCTATGAAGTTCAAGGCTTAATGAGCTCATCCAACCAATTTGGTGTTGCAAGTAATCAGCATTGAGCAGTGACATGCATTCAAATCAGCAAAATGACAAGGGGACCAACATTTGTGCACAGCCAGCTTTTCACATTTGATTTAAATTCATACAACTAAATACTGCGTCACTAAAAATCTTTGTTTTAAAACACCCCAGTATTCAGATGTTCCTAGGAAATAAAAGACATACCGCTGTTATCTTTCTTGTTGAAAGTAGAGTAAATTATTCTGAAGGCTGAGAAGGGTTCCCAAACTTTTTCATATGACTATACGTCAGATGAAACCAGAGCAATGCTAGCAGATATCCAGGAGTCTCTCGATGATGTAAGCTACTCACCCCTCCACATGCTACCCAGTCTTGAACACTTCCAGACTGAAGGAAACCGTAAATTATCCCTGTGGCAAAAACAGGTTGCCAGCATGGAAAGGCCACAACAGTAAATTAAAACTTTCATGTCAACCTGACATTTTGTTTGGATTGTGGAACTTGAAGAACTTAGAACGTGAACTGCACAGAGTAACAACCAACACAAAAGCTCAGAAGTCTTTAGCAACATTTCAACATCATGGCATTGCCAAAGTAGTAACCTCCCTGTTGTGATGTGAAATTTTTCATACAAGTTGATAAATATTTTGCATGTCTTTATTTGTAACTTATGCAAAGCAATGTAATATTAAGTGTTACATTAGTGAGAAGCATTCATGTTTACTCTCCGTTTAGGACCGAGTCTCTTTGTAATTTTACGACAGGGTTGGGTGAAGTACCTCAAACAAGTTTGGCAAATATTTCTCTGCTGAGGTCTCTCAGTCAACTCCCACAGGAAAGCCTGGCTGCCTAACTGCCAAGCTTTACCTTAACATATGGTTTGGAGGGAAGGTGTGAAGGTGTTCTATCGCTCCCATTGGTCTGAAGTATGGCTGTTTGGAACTGGCTTGTATCAAAAAGCCTTTAAGTACCAAGATGCCCTATTGGCTCTAGGGATTGGACAGGAAACCTATAAATTTGTTTGCTTTACCTCAATCTCTCTCTCTCTCGCCAAACCGATGAAAGACCATCTCACAAAACATTAACTGAAAAGGACAACACAATGAAGAGCACAGCTCAGCAGCCATATTGAGACAGGCAAGCAGCCTGTTCTGAAGAAAGCTGACCACAAATGATGCCTTAACTAGAGACATTTTAAGTAACTAACAAAACTACACATCACCATTTATCAGGCTGTATAATTGCCAATATTCAAATGTACTTTGCATATTGTTATTATTTATGAATATTATCAATAATACATTGTTTAAAGTGTAACTTAACCCCTGCTTGTCTTTTAATACACCTACTTGCCTGAGGTTATAAATGTAGAAGGGAAGGAGGGGAGAAGTTGTATAGTACAGTACCGTATAAAGAGTGGTAAGGCTGGGAGATTTGAGGTATTCTGACAAAGGCTACATATTAATAATAACCTCCCCAACCAAATGCAATGAGACATTTATGAAGCTTAAACATACCTTGCCTCCTGTGACAGAAAAATTTGCAAATATACAATATTTTTCATTTGTATGGCCTGTATATGTTTTCAGACACTGTAAAATAAAAGAGAAAATTAACAGAAGAGAAAAAAAAATGCACTTTATACAAAAATAAGTTCACCCGACAAAGTTATTGTGGAAATGATTTTCACAGAACTTATTTGAACTTTCTTCAGGTTAACGAAAATCTAAACAATATATGTCAACTTCTGCTCATCTGGCAGCGTTCACATTTGTGATATGTGATCTATTGGAAGGTATTTTGTAATGGATGTAAAAAATAAAAATCACTGCATATTTCAATCCTTTTCATGTCATTATCATTACTGGGAGGATCATTTACCTAAAAGCCATGAGATCGAGGCAACACACACAGTGACATAATAACGTAATAAGTAGAAAAC
Organism: Polypterus senegalus; assembly: GCF_016835505.1. Classification (NCBI taxonomy): domain Eukaryota; kingdom Metazoa; phylum Chordata; class Cladistia; order Polypteriformes; family Polypteridae; genus Polypterus; species Polypterus senegalus. Next base: position 2,724,069 of record NC_053162.1, on the reverse strand, counting down.
AATACAGGAAATACTAATCTCATTTAAGTCCACTAAGCATTCTGGTGATCTGCCATCATTAATGTAGCAAAATGACAGCAGGAATAAATCTTGTAAATAAATTACAAATTTCATTAACAGCTATACTGCAGGCACACGTTTGAGACCCCCACAGTCAGACCATCAATTTGACAGTCAATAAGCTCCCAAAAGTGTTAGTGCTTCCTCAGACTTTATATCCTATAATTTTTTTCCATTTAAAATTTCGTAAAATATTAGTGAGAAGTCAAGCAAAATGACCCCTTTGTTGGCTGAATAAAAAGATTGCAATATGTAAGCTTTCGAAGCAACTCAGGCGCCAACTTCAGGAAAGATGTAATTCACTACATTCATAATGGCTAACATGGTACAACACCCTAGTACTACAAACGTAAAATATTAGGATACAGTTAGGCCTTGTTCACACGGGCGTTAAAATCGAGCGTTTTTGCGTTCAGTAACGTCCGGTGAGCGGATCAAGCGCCGAGTGTTTTCTACACGTAGGAGTCAATGAGAGTGTTCACACTGGCTTTGGTGACGTGCGTTTGTCCGGCAGCGCGTTTATACGGCATCAAAAAAATGTTGCATGCAGCTTTTTCTTGGCGTTTAAAACCCAACGAACGCAAGGAAAACGCTTCTAGTTCGCTTTTCTGCGCTTTATTTTACGCTTCGGAGGACCGGATATATCCCATGATATTAATATTTTTATGTTTTCATATACAACATATATATTTTCATATTGCTTATTTTATTTTATTGTCTCATGTAATTTGTAAACCATGAACCTATTAATTTATGTTCTAATATAATATTTGATAACGATTATGTAGGGGGTCAATCCATGGCGCAGGGCATTTCAGTGCATAACACCGGTGTAAGCGCACACTCGACTACTGTTTCCTTACCTCAAAGTGACAAGTAGTCTCTCTTCGGGGCTAACACCAAGTGGCATATTGGTTGATCGGCGTGCAATGTGGCATTGCACCAGCTGCAGCAGACAATCAAAAGTGGAAACCGACATCCGACAGTAATTAAAAAACTTGCGCGGAAATTTTCGCATTTCTTCATAAAGCACAAAAACTTCCTTTAACCCGACGTTGTGCAGTCAGAGGATGAACCCAGTAGCGGCGGCGATTTTTTTTCTCCCTACGTCGCCAGTATTACGAGTATTTTTAAAACAAGAAGATTAATATCTAACATAGCAAAATGGTCCATATTGAAAGGAGGCACCTCAAATAAAACGACAAGGGCTTTCATATCCAGTTCCCGACACTGCCTCCACAGGTTAACACACAAACTACAATTTGGGCTGCAGGCTGGCGTTAGACAGAGACAAATGAACGCCGGTGTAGAAGTCAATCGATCGCCACCACAAAATGCAACATAAACGTCTAGGACGTTCAGAGTAAGTTCGTTTATCCAAAAACTTAACGCCCTTGTGAACAAGGCCTTACTGTTACATATGTCATCTGTTGGAATGAAAAAAAATAATGCATTTTATTACTATCTTTAGAAAATGCCTTGGTATGGGAATGTTCAAAGTGATGCCCTTTGTGTGAGCTCATCAGAAGTGACATCGTAGGTAGTGTGGTGTGAAATTCCACCCTGCCGAGTTCATTTTAATTACAGCAGATGACGCTTCTGCACTTAGAATTAGGTGCTAGAGCAACACGTGCTCAACTTATTTAGGCAGTGGTGGTTTGTTTTACACAACAACTTCCCACTTTATGTAACATTCAATATAGCTTGAAAAAGCATTCAGTCCCGGACTCTTTTTATAATTTATTCTTTTCAGAACTTGCAAATAAACAGCTTAAGTTTCCCCAATAGTCTATAAATCTTTGGCACGGAGTCAAACAAAACAGAAACATCTCATTATTTTTCTTAAAACAAAAAACTACAAAAATCTGTTAGCTCAGCATGTCACACAATTTGTTCACAGAGCTACGGGAAATTAGCGTATCACCAGTTTTAAATTAATGCATGGCAGGTAATGGGAAAGGCACTATAATAAATAAAAGGTGTTATTATTATTAAAACTCGATATGTGAGCAGCTACCAGGTGGTACTTGAGGGAAAATAGAAAAAGTATAATGGAAATCATGGAGAAATGGTAAGTATGTGAGGTGACGGAGGAAGGGACAAGTTGGCGATAAACCACCGTATCACTACAATTGACTAATCTTCCAAATCGCACATCACACTGTTCTTATAATTTGGGAAGCTTTCATTTAAGCAAGACAGTCACGCATTGCTGTCTCAAATGGAAAATATTTTATTTTACAATCTACACTCAACATACAGTGATGCTTGAAAGTTTGTGAACCCTTTAGAATTTCATATATTTCTGCATAAATATGACCTAAAACACAACAGATTTTCACTTAAATCCTAAAAGTAGATAAAGAGAAACCAGTTAAACAAATGAGACAAAATTATTATACTTGGTCATTTATTTATTGAGGAAAATGATCGAATATTACATATTTGTGAGTGGCAAAAGTATGTGAACCTCACGGATTATCAGTTAGTTTGAAGGTGAAATTCGAGTCAATGGGATGCCCATAAGGTGTGAGTGGGCACCCTGTGTCATTTAAAGAACAGGATCTATCAAAGTCTGCTCTTCACAACACATGTTTGTTGAAGTGTATCATGGCACGAACAAAGGAGATTTCTGAGGACCTCACAAAAAGAGTTGTTGATGTTCATCAGGCTGGAAAAGGTTACACAGTCGAAAAGATTGTGTACAAATGGAGGAAATTCAAGACCATTGTTACCCTCCCCAGGAGTGGTCGACCAACAAAGATCACTCCAAGAGCAAGGCACACGTATAATAGTCGGCGAGGTCACAAAGGACCCCAACTGAAGACCTCTCTCACATTGGCTAATGTTCATGTTCATGAGTCCACCATCAGGAGAACACTGAACAACAATGGTGTGCATGGCAGGGTTGCATGGAGAAACCACTGCTCTCCAAAAAAACATTGCTGCTCATCTGCAGTTTGCTAAAGATCACATGGACAAACCAGAAGGCTATTCTTAATGTTTTGTGGACAGATGAGACCAAAATAGGACTTTTTGGTTTAAATGAAAAGCGTTATGTTTGGAGGAAGGAAAACACTGCATTCCAGCATAAGAACTTCATCCCATCTGTGAAACATGGTGCTGGTAGTATCAGGGTTTGGGCATGTTTTGCTGCATCTGGGCCAGGACGGCTTGCCTTCATTGATGGAAATGAATTCTGAATTATATCAGAGAATTCTAAAGGAAAATGTCAGGACATCTGTCCATGAAGTGAATCTCAAGAGAAGGTGGGTCATGCAGCAAGACAACGACCTTCAGCACACAAGTCGTTCTACCAAAGAATGGTAAAAGAAGAATAAATTGAATGTTTTGGAATGGCCAAGTCAAAGTCCTGACCTTAATCCAATCGAAATCTTGTGGAAGGACCTGAAGAGAGCAGTTCATGCGAGGAAACCCACCAACATCCCAGAGTTGAAGCTGTTCTGTATGGAGGAATGGGATAAAATTCCTCCAAGCCGGTGTGCAGGAATGATCAGAAGTTACCGGAAACGTTTAGTTGTAGTTATTGGGGGGTCACACCAGATACTGAAAGCAAAGGGTCACATACTTTTGCAACTCACTAATATGTAATATTCGATCATTTTCCTTAATAAATAAATGACCAAGTATAATATTTCTGTCTCATTGGTTTAACTGGCTTCACTTTATCTACTTTTAGGACTTGAGTGCAAATCTGATGATTTTTAGGTCATATTTATGCAGAAATATGGAAAATTCTAAAGGGTTCACAAACTTTCAAGCACAACTGTATTTAAAGGACAGTAAATTCAATCCTTAAGTAAATTAGGATTATTAATAAAAGATAATTATCAGAGAGAACATTTTTTAAAACAAACTTTGCACAATTTAAGCACACATAGAAGACAAGTGTAAACAAAAGTATTGTGGCTAAATAATTTCACCTTAAAATGACTAATGAACAAGGACTTTTTTTTATGATTTTGTTGTCTATATATATATATATATGTATATATATGTATATGTTTATTATATCTCTATTAGATTATTACCTTTCCTTTGCTGTAGTCCCAGAGCTTCAGGGTGCTATCATGGAGTACATGTTTTAAAAATTGGGGAAAAAATAAAAATTTTAGAATGAAGTTAAGCATGCAAGTTTTCAGTGAGCACTAAACAAAACTTTAAAGGAATAAAATGAGAAAAAATCATCACTATCAAATGAGCATACATTAAACACGTCAGATAAACATTTGTCACATTAAACTACATATCTAAAGACCCAGCATTTCTTTTCACTGAGCTGTAAATTCATACATACTTGTCTAAAGTCGCAGCCAGGATGTATTTGCCATTAGGAGAAAACTTCACAAAGGATACGGGTGGATTGTCATCATCTAAAGAACAGATAAACAAAAAAGGAAACAGAAAATGAAGGCCGACTGCTGCTGGAAAACAAAGGATCACTCATTTGACTTTATTCAGCCGTTGGTGTACAGATTACAAACAAAAAAGATGTTTCAATCAATAAAACTGGAAAATTATTTTTACAACATGTACCAATATCTGCATATTTTTAAACAAATACTAAATTTCTTAGTTTAGGGATGAATAAAACGTTCCTAGCACTTGTTTTCTGCCTCTTATTTATTTATTTTTTTGCTTCTACATATTAGCACATTTATAGTTTATCTTAAGAGCACTGCTAACTTATGCCAGTAATCAAGATCAGACATTAAATGCTTACTAATAAAACAAATAAGGAGAGTCAGAAAAGACCAAGGTGATGGTTGGCAGTAGGCGTGGAAGTGGTGGGCACATGGCAATGAGGAACATGTTGTAAAGATGCTGGGAAAAACTCTGTCTGGTCAGAAGCAGAAGCATGAAAGAAGTTGAGGTGTGAAGGGTAATCTGATGGAGGCGAGTGTAAACTTTATTTGTAGTATTGTTACCTGTACAGACTATAGTGAAATTCTTACATGTATAACCAACATGTAATGTGTGAGAGGGGTACAGAACACAGACAAACTAAGGTTACATGCACACTAAGACCTTTTCATTTCAAAACGTCACAGAAATGACCTCCGTTCACAGTAGTGCTTTCACATTGTTCACATCTGATCACAGTAAAACAACCAAAAATGCATATGAAATTGCCTGCAATGGGCATGCGCACATCGGAGTATACAGCCTTGAAGGGAGACTTATGCTGCCAGCCATGACATATCTCACAAAATCGTACCAAATGGTAAATTATTTGCCTTTTGCACATAAATGCAGCATTCAAACTGAACAAAATGCAATTAAGAAGCACACAGGTAAGCAACTCAACAAGTTCCATTAAAATGGTGACCAGTCAGGGAATGAGACACTGTAATGAGCAGAATCCAATCAGGGAAGGGACAGGTAATAAGCATGAACCAATCAGAGTGTGTTTTCAAAGTACATTTTCATTCATCTCCACACTGCAGTACTGAGCTGACATTTTCAGAAATAGGTCCAGCTCTGGAAAGCATTTTCAAAAGTCTCTGTATTTGGTGATTAAAAACACCGGGGTAGTGTACACAAAATGTGAAGTCAGAAAAAAAGGTCTGCGTTTTTAAACAAAAATGAAGCAGTGCGAATGTGGCCTTAGTGTAAATTTGTATAACAGAAATGGAGAATGTGGAATTTTTATAACAAATTTATAACGAATGTGAAGTTTTTATAATGGAGTTTTTGAGAAGTGCTGATGCTTTAAATCAGGGGTTCTCAACGTCGGTTCTGGGGACCAATTGTGGCTGCAGCTTCTGTTTTTATTTGGAACCCTGGGTTAATTAAGTGAACTGTTAATTCCCAGATTCTGTGTTTTGGGAACAATATAGAAATTAGAAAACTAAGCTTGATACAAAAAAAAATATTACAATGTACTAAGCAGGAAATAATGGATTTTTTGTCTTTTTAACAATATTTTCATCTTGATGTTCATTCTATTTTTCCAGGCGTTCTAATTGTTTAATTAATCCATTGTTTTCTAATTAGTGGGTCTAACACTAAAGTAGTTGCAGCCTTTCATGATTCAGTGTCGTTTGCCTGGTTGTCTGCTCTGCTTGTTTTTAATTCTAATTAATAAGATATAATGAAGGGGGAAACTGCACAGAGAAAGGGCAAAATAGAATGAAAGCAACAAAAGAGAGTTAAGCATTTAAAGCAATAGCAAAAGCAGAAATATTTCTAAATGTCTTATAAATGTAAAAATCACGCTGCTGTGCTTTCTTAATACAGAATAATTACCAGCTAATTAATTGAGATCAGTGTTATCAGTTGTCACTGATTATGAATCTGGTTAAAGCAAAAACCTGATGCCACAGTGGGCCCCCAGGACCGACTTTGAGAACCCCTGCTTTAAATGACATGCTGAGGGCAGAGAGAGGTGTGGACCCTGGCGGGTGAAAACAGAACGAATGAATGAAAATCCAGGAGATGTACCGCATTCTGACTTCTAAAGGAGACTCTCTGGCATTGAAACATTCATGAAAGCTGTGTGAGGAAGTGTAGTATGAGAGTGAGATATGGCTGATGAAGGTGGAATGTGAAACAAAGCACAAAGGAACAAAGAGGAGAATGACGAGGTGGGCTTTGTGCTGTATCACAGACTGAGAGAAAGACAAATGCTGAGTTAAGAGAAGGGCACGTATAATGAAAGACAGGGGATGAGTAGGTGATAAGGTGAACCAAGAAGTGTTTGAAGGTAATGTGACTAATGATATTAAAAGAATAGGTTCACCCCAAGGGATTGCTCAGAACAGCAGAACACTGAGGAAATATGCGAGTTAACCTGCAAACCAGGCTAAACTCAAAAATTCGCTGTTAAATCGGAAAAAGGAAATAAACAAAGTATTCTTTGTGGTAAAGCTATGATTATGAAGTAAAAAAGGCAAACTGGAAAACTTCAACTTTAGAGGTAAAGAAAGTCTACTGAATATGATTGGCTCCTGGTTAAAATAATGTCTTTGTCATCTTTTATACTGTATTTCGGTTAAGACTACAGTTTATTCCAATTAAGCACACTGTAGCAGGACTTAGGATAAAAGGATACAAAATATTTGAGTCTCTTAAAGAAATTAATAAAATAGAAAGCACATATAATTAGGATATCTTCTAGACTTACCAATAAGAGTTTTCAAACACTGGCCTGACGCTGTGTCCCAGATTCGACTAAAATGAAAAAGAAATTACAAATGAACATTCTGCAAATCTATTACTTACCACTTTCATACGCTATTGTTTATGAAACACCAATTCTCGTTTGCTTGTTCGTCAGTTCAGTTCATTTTTTTGTTGCGTTCTTCAGAGTGCAGGCTCAGAGCGCGGTGGCAATTTCACAGGCAGATACAAATGCACACTTTACAAATTACATAATGAGTACACAAAGACACAGGTTACTTGAAACGCACAATCAGGCAAAGCAATTTCAACCTGCTTAACTGTTGAATTGTGGTCAGCTAAAAACTAGAGGAGAGGAAAACAAAAACCTCAGACAGCAGGATCCCCAAAGAAAATAAACTCTGAGAGGTCTACAGTCAGTTATCAAAAAGTCAAAGACGGCAATAGACACAAAGTCCTGGAGACATAGGCCATCATTTTATTGTCCACCATAGTGATCTCCACAAAAGATGTATAAAAACGTGAAAAATGAAGAGCTGTTATAGGCAACACAGACTACTCATTGAGCTGGGGTACCAATCAGACACTGAGTCTGTATTTTTTTATCACTCCAAATAGTTGCTGGCAGGTGGAGTGGTGATTCAAGTATGGATGTATGACTGATTATACAGTGGATTCAAAACTTATTCTGACCCTTTCACTTTTTTCATATTTTGTTATTTTATAGCCTTATTCTAAACTTATATAAATTAATTTTTCCCTCATACAAACAACACTCAATACTCCAAAATGACAAAGCAAAAACAGGATTTATCCAAATGTATTAAAATTAAAAAACTGAACTATCACATTGACACAAATGTTCACATACTTTGCTATGACACTTGAAATTTGGCTCCAGTGTATTCAATTCTACCACTCAGCACAGAGATGTTCCTGCACCTTGTTTGGAATTCACCTGCAGTTAATTCAATTTACTGGACACGATTAAGAAAGGCACACAGTTGTCTATAGAAGGTCCCAAAAACCAAGTCATGAGGTGAAAGGAATTGCCTGCACAGCATAGAGACATTACTGTCAAGGTACAGATCTGGGCATGGCTATAATATTGAAGGTCCCCAACAGAAAAATGGTCTCCATAATTCTTAAATGGAAATAGTTTAGAACAAGCACAACTCTTCCTAGAGTAGAGAAATTGTGGGAGAAGGGCCTTGGTAAGAGAGGTAACCAAGAACACAATGGTCATTCTGAGCGAGTTTCAGAGCACCTGTGTGGAGATGGGAGAAACTGACAACTGCTGAAGGCCTGTGCGTTGGAACTGAGGAGTTCTCTACAGCGCATCTTCAACCAGAGCCTGGAACAGAGGAGAGTCCCAAGGCTTTGGAAAACGTCTTGTATAACCCCAGTCCCAAAGGTATCACGTCCTAGTGAGCTGAATGACTTCCGGCCTGTTGCTCTGACGTCACATGTGATGAAGACCATGGAGCGGCTGCTGCTTCACCACCTGAGGCCACAGGTCCGCCACGCCCTCGACCCTCTGCAGTTTGCATACCAGGAGAAGGTGGGAGCGGAGGATGCCATCATCTACATGCTCCACCGATCCCTCTCCCACTTGGACAGAGGCAGTGGTGCTGTAAGAATTATGTTTTTGGACTTCTCTAGCGCCTTCAACACCCTCTGCTCCTTAGAGACAAGCTGACTGAGATGGGAGTAGACTCACACCTGGTGGCATGGATCATAGACCATCTTACAGACCGACCTCAATATGTGCGTCTTGGAAACTGCAGGTCTGACATTGTGTTCAGCAACACAGGGGCGCTGCAGGGTACTGTACTTTCTCTGGTCCTGTTCAATCTATATACATTAGACTTCCAATACGACTCGGAGTCCTGCCACGTGCAAAAGTTCGCTGATGACACTGCTATTGTGGGCTGCATCAGGGGTGGGCAGAAGGAGGAGTGTACAGGAAGCTAATCAAGGACTTTGTTAAATGGTCTGACTCAAACCACTTACACCTGAACACCAGCAAGACCAAGGAGCTGGTGGTGGATTTTAGGAGGCCCAGGCCCCTCATGGACCCCGTGATCATCAGAGGTGACTGTGCAGACCTATAAATATCTGGGAGTGCAGCTGGATGACAAATTGGACTGGACTGCCAATACTGATGCTCTGTGTAAGAAAGGTCAGAGCCGACTATACTTCATTAGAAGACTAGCGTCCTTCAACATCTGCAATAAGATGCTGCAGATGTTCTACCAGACGGTTGTGGCGAGTGCCCTCTTCTACGCGGTGGTGTGCTAGGGAGGCAGCATAAAGATGAAAGACGCCTCACGCCTGGACAAACTTGTTAAGAAGGCAGGCTCTATTGTAGGAGTAAAGTTGGACAGTTTAACATCTGTGGCAGAGCGACGGGCATTAAGCAAACTCCTGTCAATCATGGAGAATCCACTGCATCCACTGAACAGGATCATCTCCAGGCAGAGGAGTAGCTTCAGTGACAGACTTTTGTCATTGTCCTGCTCCACTGACAGACTGAGGAGACCCCACACTATGCGACTCTAATTCCACCCGGGGGAGTAAATGCTAACATTACTCAAAGTTATTGTCTGCTTTTTTATTTTTATTTATTTCTTTTTTTTTCATTTTTATTACTATTTAATTTAAGATTTTTTTTTGTATCAGTATACTGCTGCTGGATTATGTGAATTTCCCCTTGGGATTAATAAAGTATCTATCTATCTAACTTCCACAAAGACAACCACCACTGCAACACTCCACTAATCTGGTCTTTAAGGCAGAACAGCTAGAAGAAACATGAAAACGTGTTTGGGGTTTGCAAGGAGCCACCTAAAGGACTTTCCAACCTGTGAGAAACAAGATTCTCTGGACTGATCACACTGAAACCAGGCCAACACTCATCATCATTCTAATGGTGAAGCAAGGTAGTGGCAGCATCATACTATGGGGTTTGTTTTTCAGTGGCAGGAAATGGGAGATCAGTCAGAGTTGAGGGAAAGCTGAAAAGAGCAAAGTTGAAAGATATCCTTAATGAAAACCTGCTGCAAAGCCAAACATTCACATTACCACAGCACAAATATTCTAAGCACACAACAAAGAGAACACAGGTTTGGCTTAGAGACAACTCTCTGAATATTCTTCAGTGGCCCAGTAAGAGCCCAGACTTGATCCAAATTGATCTTCCCTGGAGAGACATCAAAAATTGTTGTCCACCGATGGTCTCCAACTGAACAGACAGAGCTAGAGAAGATCTGCAGAGAAGAATGGGGGAAAATGCCGAGGTCCAAGTTTGTGAAGCTTGCTGCAGACTCAAGAAGATTCCAGGCCTCAAGAATCTACTGAGAAAAGGGTCTGAATTCTTGCGTCAATGGGATTTTTCAATTTCTGTTTAATAAATTTCAAAAATCTTCCTTTTGCTTGTTCATTCTAAGATATTGGATATTTCTTGATGAGGAAAAAATGAATTTAGATGATTTAAGCATAAGGCAGCAACATTACAAAATGTGTGAAAGGTGAAGGGGTCTAAATATGTTCTGAAGGTGCTGCACTTCTAAGAAGACAAAGCTTAAACAATAAAATGGAGATGAAGAGGTGGCACCATTGAGGTGTTAACATTATAAAGACAATAAGTACAGAAGATCACAGCTACTGATTTAAAATACATTTTGGAGGTAAGCAATAGGATTCTGGTTATCTTCAAAACTATACTCAACATTACTGTTAAGAAATTAAGTGAATAGGACGGATGAGCCCATTGTAATGTACTCATTAGGCATGTTCTGGTGTGGTTGGAAAGAAGGTAGGACCTTTGGTGTAAGCCTAACCTCATCCAACCTTGTTTTAGAAAATGTAACATCACAATCATTCCACAAATCTGTAACCTCATCAAACCACCAAATTTCAGGAATCTCTACACACTGAAAGCCCATACATATTAAGTGTGACGCAGACATACCGTATTTAACAGACAAAATCGTACTCACCAAAGTCCGTCATAACTGCTAGAAACAATCAGAGAGCCATCTCTATTGAAATGAACCTAAAGGAAAAATTACAAAACTATTAAAAAAAAAAAACTAATAGTAGGCGTCTCCTAACATGTTTTGCATTAATTCAGAATAAGGACGACAGAGTGGTTAGTAGTGCTGCCTGGCGTTTGTAGATCGAGTCTGAAAGCCCAGCCTAGTTGCTGAAAGTGTGCGGATCGCACGTCCTTCTCTGTCTTACCAGGTACTGTCATTTTCTTTGTTTTTCTGAAGACATGATTGTTAGATTGATTGGCAACTTGAAACTGGCACACCCAATGGCTGCACATGATGGTAAACAGACCCCAAATAACAAGCCAATAACACACTGGGGGAGTCTTGTGCCGCTTATGCTTAACGCCATCTGTTCTAGCCATTGTAGCAGTTTGAGCAAACCTCATTCATACCAGGTCACTTCTTCTGCAGTCTGTGGTAAGCTAACTGTGAAAGTGGAAAAATAAAATAAAAAAAAAAAAAAATGAATTTGTCTAAAAATGAATGTAAAGCTTGCAACACACGACATAACTTCTGATTCGGTGGGCATGTCAAACTCTATAACTGCATTTGGTCCATCTCATCGCCTTATGACTAGGAAACAGTTTCAAATTCCCAAAGTATCTGCAAGCTAATCGCATTCTGACAGCCAATTAACATGCCACCATAAAGTACCGATGTCTGTAAGAGAACGTGTTCAGGTGTAGCAAATTCCGATTCTGTCTCTGCAGGTTTTTCCTTTTTACATGCAATTGTGGTACAAGCAACACAAGACTGAAAGATGAACCTTTCTTCAGTTTGGGTGGTCCAAAACAGGCACGGTCTTATTTCCTTATGGTCACTGTAAGAGTCAGTCTTAGAAAGTTAATGTTTAATGTTAAACTCATATAGTGTTTGCTTACCTTCTACAGAATGTGGGATTCTCACCTATATATATATATAAAATCCAACGTTTGGCTGTCTGTATATCTGTCCACTTTTCACAGAACTACTTAACTGATTTAGATCGGGCTTTTTTTGTATAATTTGCTTGAACATTTCGGTTGATTTTGCGACTTCTCTCACTGCGCTATGTATTATTTTATTTTTTATAAAGCACTTTAAAAAGAACATCAAGGCTGACCAAAGTGCTGTACAATAAAACCCAACATATAAGACACACAATAACCAAAGGGTAAAAGACACAGAAACACAAGAGCTGAAGAGATTCATAATAAAAAAGTTCAGATAGTCAACATCTCACACTGGCCAGGCAGTAAAAGTGTGGTTTTAAATAAGATTTAAAGACACCAAGTGAAGGACCCTGCCTAACGTGCCATGGCAAATCGTTCCAGAGTTTTGGAGCTGCAACTGAATCACCTCCGAGTTTGCATCGTGTCTTAGGAACAAATAAAAGCATCTGGTCTGCCGACCTGAGAGGGCAAGACAGAATATATGAGTGCAGGAGTCAGTCAGTCAGTCATTATCCAACCCGCTATATACTAACACAGGGTCATGGGGGTCTGCTGGAGCCAATCCCAGCCAACACAGGTTGCAAGGCAGGAACAAATCCCGGGCTGGGTGCCAGCCCACCTTAGGGCGCACGCACGCACGCATGCACACACACACGGGACAATTTAGGATTGCTAATGCACCTAACCTGCATGTCTTTGGACTGTGGGAGGAAACCCACGCAGACACGGGGAGAACATGCAAACTCTACGCAGGGAGGTGAACCCGGGTCTCCTAACTGCGAGGCAGCAGCGCTACAACTGCGCCACCATGCCGCCCTCGGTGCAGGAGTTCCGACAGATAAAATGGGGCACAACCATTAAAGGGTATAACATAGTTTGCTTGTGGTATCGATTTATCTGCACGAATCCAAGAGACACGCAGCAGGCTGAGTGGAGGGGGGCTGGGCTAGAGAATGAGAGAACTGCTTAACGGATTTTGATCACGTTTTTTTTTTTCAATAATTTGCTTGAACATTCCAGTTGATCTTGCGACTTCTCTTATCGCACTAAGAATCATAGTTCACTCGCAGGAGTGATATATTCGCACGAATCCGAGAGAGCGGCTGCAGGCCAAGGGGAGGGGGAAGCGTGATGTCAGGAGTAGGGAGCCAAGCAGGGACCTCCTCACTGTCCTGTTTCACTACTACGCAGACAGAGTTGCGGAGGACGGCTAGTAGTTACTAAGAATATGATATACCGCCTGTAAGTGAACATGAGATAGAACTTTTAGCTGCATCAATAGAATAGTGTTAATTAAGCCAGTTAGGAAATACTCTTACTGCTAGCATGGACAATTAGATATGTTTGCAAATATGAGAGGTACACAGTTTTCTGACCGTGTTTTAACAGTGGATGCTGGGGGGTCTTGTGGCCTCAGAACCCCTGCAGATTGTTTTTTTTTCTCCTTCCCTCTGAAATTTTTTTTCTGTCCTCCTGGCCATCTGACCTTACTTTATTATTTGTTACTTAGTATTGCCTAATCTAATTTTTATATATTTATTATAACCTTTTGTCTTCATCTTGTAAAGCAACATCAATTGTATGAAAACGTGCTATATAAATGTTTTTGTTTAACATGCATACGTACTTACATTGCCTCAAGTACGACTGTATTACCAAACTTAGAGAAATGAAACAATATATAAGCCTTAAACAGAACTTTCCCTTGCATGCAACGACTGCTTGAAGTCGGCGATTCATGTACATCACCAGGTGTTGAGGGTCTTCTCTGGTGATGCTCTGCCAAGCCTCTAATGCAGCCATCTTCAGCTGCTGCTTGTTTCAGGAGGCTGGTCCCATTACATTTTTCTCTTCAGCATTTGGAAGGCCTGCTCAATTGGACTGAAATCGGTGGGAGACCGCGAGTCTCATGCAGACACGGGTAACGAGCCTCCCGGTGCCATGGATATGGTGGCAAGAGAAGCCAGTGTATTTACCTGTTTCGCTAGGTGAGGGTTATAAGAAAATCTCTCTATTGTAAAAAAAATCCTGGAGAAAAACAGTAGGGCGACGAAACGTGATCTTCACATTAAGATCACAGAAGACACTTAAAAGACCTGCAAGACTAAAGAGAATGGCCATGGAGCATCTTGTGGGGACCTTAAACATGAGACTTTGTGCCAAGAGATTGACCCAGGACCGTCTCGCAATGACATAGAACATGAGATTCTTGCAAGATACGCCCTACTTACAACCAAATAAGAGCACGGGCAGCAACAAACTCAGTCGTGTTTTAGCTTTGAGTGTACACAGATCCAGGGCTCTCAGCGCATATAAAGTGTATAAGGACAATACGTTATAGATGAAACGTCGATGACTAAGCGAAGAAGAAAGCAGCATGGAGAAAAGAGACTCAAAAACGTTGGAGAGACAAAAAAGAAAAAGAATAATCTAGGTGCAAATTCAGAAAAATGAGGAAAGTAATTATCAGCCCGGAACAAGTGGAATTGGAAAAAAAAAAGCACGTCCAATCCAGATGTTGGCGCTATGCACATGCAGAGCAGGTTAGAGATTATGAAAGCAGTGGAATTCGAAAGGCTCAAAAAAAAAAAAAAAAAATGGCGCGATACACACGTGTAAGTATAAAAAAAAAAAGGGAAGATCGCAGTAGCGCAAACAAACGGAAATTATTACTCGAAAAAGGGAAAATAATCACCATGGACCAGGTGTCATCGAAACAAAAGCAGGATAAAGTAAGGTCAGAAAAAAAAAGAGTAGAAAACAAAGTACAACGTCATAAAGAGGTTAAACTACAAGGGGCCAAACACATGCAGAGCAGGTTAGAGAAACTGGAATTGAAAAGACTAAGATACAGAATATGAAAGCAGCAAAAAATGACAGTGTCAAAACAAAGAAAGCAAACATCGCATTAGCACAAAGAAAGAGAAATTATTACTCAGAGAAATAACGGAAAGGTAGAGATCGAATATATGGACACAGGTGATATGTCAGAAGTATGTAAATATCGTAAGGTTTTGAAGTTTAAGTCAAGAGAATTTCAAAACTGGAGATTACCTCACATGCATTTATTGGTTACTTTGCAAAAAAATGATTAACTGCTGATGATGAAGATCGTTTTGTCTGTGCTGAAATTCCAAACAGAGAAACCGATCCTGAATCATTAAACACATGGGCTCGAAAGATTCCAAAAACTGTTTTTACAGAAGTTCTGAAATAAAAGTGAAACTAAAAAAAAAGCAGAAATTCAAAGAAAAAAAAAAATCTTAAGTGTGCATCCGGAAAAACAAAAATGGGGGTTGGCGAGCTAAGCGAGCAGGGGGCAAAGCCCCCTAGTGAAAACAAAAAAAAGAAAAGAACAAAAAGTTTTATTAAATGTACCGTCACCGAGGGCTTTATGCACACCATGCTCGTTTTCCATTATGTTCGCCAAGATGTTGCTCTGTGCGGGCGGGGAGACATGCACGCGGAGCCATCGTCAGTTTTAAACATGTCGTACTGTCCATACTGTAACACGAGATCGCGTGGGAAGGTAGAAGATAAGAGTATTAGGGGGGTGCCGTGAGTGTCAGGTTTATTTTGTTGGGAAAGTTTGGGTTTATTGATGATGTCCTGTGATTTGAGGGTTGCTAATATAATAAAAGTATCCGCTAAGGGTGCTAATGTCAGTTTTGGTTTTGTTTTGTCATTGTAGGGATTTGGACAAAGTGATTATATCAACACGATGAGAATGGAGATGCCTTGGTGAAGCGTATCATTAGATGGGCTGGTTTTAGTTTATTTAAGGCTGAATAGACAGGAGGTGGGGAAGGGAAACCGCATTGCAGAGAAGTCGTAGACAGGAGTGTTGAAAAACAGAGCACAGTAGAGAGGGATTGTGGGGCTCAGTGGCTGGCAGGTTCTGGGTATACGTCAAAAATGACAACCCCAGTAAGCCAGTGTTGACCCCTGATTTGTATTTTTTGAGGGAGTCTTATTTGTTTTGTTCAGAGGTTGGGTTGCAGCTGAGCCTATTTTTTTTTTTTTTTTACTGTATATATGGTTGCGCCCTATGAGCAATTGAAGAGGATTGTATGCAATAAACTGCAACTTCTTTAGTTTAAACATCTTGGCATCTTTGTATTGTTTTTTTTTCTTTTTCAACTATGGTCCCAGTCGGTCCCAACTACAAGCAGGACACCTGCAGTAGCAGGTGTGGTGTGACCATCGGGTGATTGGCTTGGCCTTTTAAGAATATTCCATTTTTTTAGCTTTGACAATCTCCGGTGTTGCCTCGGCAGTATGTTGGGCTCATTATCTTTTTGTAAGATGAAGCTCTGTCCAGAGAGTTTGGAGGCATTTGCTGGAACTTGAGTAGATCAGATGCTTCTGCACACCTCAGAATTCACTGTGCCACTGCCATCAGCAGTTCCATCATTAATGAGGAGAAGTGTGCCAGCACCTGTGGCAGCCACACATGCCCAAGCACCATGTTTAACAGGTGGTCTGCTTTGGATCTTGGCCAGCTCCTTCTTGTCACCACAGTCTGATGCATCAGGTTCATCCTTGTCTCGTCTGTCCACAAGACCTTTTTCCAAAATCCTGCAAGCTCTATGAAGTCCTTTTTCCGAAACTTGAATTTGGCCTTCCTATTTTTATGGCTGACTAGTGGTTTGCATCTTGCAGTGTGGTCACTGTATTTCTGTGGATAGTCATCTCTGTCACACACACACACACACACACACACACACACACACACACATCTGCTTCCTGAAGACTGTTTCTGATCTGTCAGACAGGCGGCTGGGGCTTTTTCTTTACTATAGTGAGGATTCTTCTGTCACCAGCAGTGGAGGTCTTCCTTGGCCTACCAGTCCCTTTGTGTTTACTGAGCTCACCAGTGTGTTCATTTTTCTTCATGATATTCCAGATGATTGATTGAGTTCATCCTAAGGATTTACTGAGGTCTCCAATGGTTTCATTCTTGTTTTTCAGCCTCATAATGGCTTCTTCGACTTTCATTGGGAAAACTGCTCTTCTCATGTTGATCAATGGCAACTACAGACTCCAAAAGGCAGAAGCCATCCAAGGTATCTTATGAAGCAATGAAACACACCCCAGGAATCATAAATGATGGCGATTGCTGAAAACACTATGAGGCGACCAGGCAGAAAAGGTGCAGTCATTTCTATATGGTGTGACCAAAAAGTGCACTTTAATCACATCTGAGTTGTTTGATTTGTAATTTTAAACATGTGGAGCAGAAGGTTAAATTAAGGAAAAATGTGTCTTTGTCCCAAACATTATGGAGGACACTGTATAAAATATGTACTAAACAGAAATGTGATAGCGGTCAATTAGATGAAGTAACTAAATAAAAATTAAAACTAAGGCTTTGTTCACACTCTGAAACTGTGTTTTCATTTTAAAACTTTTCCATTCACATTAGCATTTTCAGAAATGTGCAAGTCTTGCCTACTGGGCATGCATGATCTGTCAGCCATTTGCTTACGGAGCAAACACAAGAGTGGACCAAAATGTCAAAAGAATGAATAAAAAAAACAAAAACAAAATGGACCTCTTTGTCTGGATAAATAATCAAACACAACTTCTTTAAAGGTTACAAGCAAGTAGAAGGTTTCCAGCGTCTTGGAAACCACAGAATGGGAGTGCTGCCAAAATAAATCCAGCAAAATATTTGAGTGTTTCAAAGAACAGTACCCACCGGCTGATACAAAGAAGGTAGGGAATGACTATCCCCACGGTAAAGATGAGATGTCAAGGCACAAAACCGAAGGCAATTCCTGACAACATGGCAATCAATCATAGATCCGCAATTTTGAAAAGCTGAGCTTTCTCCATCCACAGGGTCAGACCGAAACTTTCAAATGTACACACTCTGAAGGGTGTTCTTAGTGTGTTTCATTGTGGATGGAAGGCCAAAACGAATGGCAAAGATGTGTTTTTTAAATGTATCAATGTTAGTGAAGGGTAGAGTCAGTCCCTGAATGTGCATGAATGTAGCAACGTGTTGAATTTCCAAATTGTTCAGAGAGGACATGCGCAAGTCTCTGCTCCTCAGAATGCTGCACTGTTGAAATGAGTGCCCGGCAATCTACAGATATTGGCCTTGGATGGAGGGGTGAGGGATGTTCAGTAATGGCTTTGCTGCATCCAGTGTTGAACCAAATTAATTTATTAACTCTTTTAGGGCGGATGTCGACTTTTGTCGACAGGAGGGGTTGAAGGCGAATGTGAACAAAAGTCGACATCCTGGGATAGAGGGCGACAATCAGCTGTTTATGGCGACAAAACTCACTGTCACAGGCATTCCCTCTCTGCTTGGAGGAATGTTAGGCTCATTGACACGGCACCTAATCCTTGCGTGTGCGTGAGTTGCGAAATGTAAACAAAGGCAAGATGGCATCAACATCTCACGAGGGAGCGAAGCGAGTGCAGAAAAGAAAATACTCGGCAGACGATGTTTTGCGCATTATCGCAGAGTCAGACTCTGATTTTTCAGAACTGATTTCTTCCCACAGTCCAAAGACATGCAGGTTAGGTGGATTGGCGATTCTAAATTGTCCCTAGTGTGTTTGGGTGTGTGTGTGTGTCCTGCGGTGGGTTGGCGCCCTGCCCGGCACTGGTTCCTGCCTTGCGCCCTGTGTTGGCTGGGATTGGCTCCAGCAGACCCCCCGTGACCTTGTGTATGGATTCAACGAGTTGGAAAATGGATGGATGGATTTTATTGACAGCGATTAGGAGATCGAGCAAGTGAGTGAGAAGCCGGCATCAGCTGATCGAACACCAGCCGATGCCGCCCCAGCTGATTGGCTGCCACCTAAGCACATTCGTGCAGCCGATGCCTTAACGGCAAGGTTTGTGTGGGAGGAATATCCAGACATTGATCCGTGGGAGCCGAACTGGCTACCGGACTTCACAAGACGGCATGGCTTGCTGTTGGACACGACAGATTACCAGCTGCTGGACTACTTCAGGCTGCTCTCTCCTGATGCTGCTTTTCAGCTACTGTCAGACGAGACAAACAGGTAGGCAGACTCATTTTTTCAATCGTGAGCTGCGCTTGCATCGCATTCTCGTTTTTCAAAGTGGAAACCCACAACAAAAGACGAGATGAAGGAGGTTGTGGCGGCATTACAAACAGAGATGGGACTAAACTGGTGATATAACTTCACGGAGCATTGGTCCAAATGTGCTTTGTCCCCTGGTGGCTTTGGACAGGTTATGCCGCGTGATAGGTACGTGATGCTGCAAAGTTTGATTCACTTCTGCAATAAACAGAAGCAAGGCTATAGCCCCATGTATAAAGTTCAGTCCCTGCTTGACATTGTGGAACCAACATATAAATATTTTATCAGCCTGGCCGTGATTTGTCTGTGTATGAATCTATGATAAAATAAAAGGGATGCCTTTTTTTCCTGCCAATATATGCCAGACAAGCCCACAAAGTATGGCATAAAGGATTTTGTACTGGCAGAAGCAAACACTGGTTTCTGCCTGAAAGTCATTACATATGCAGGAAAGTATTTCTTTCAAAGAGAGAACTGTCCTTTAACAAGTCACGTTGTGCTGGAGCTGCTTCAGGGCTATGAACATTTGGGTCATTTTGTGTACATTGACAATTTTAATACATGCCCGGAATTGTTCATGGAGCTACAGAGCAGGGGAATTGGAGCTTGTGGCACAGTGAAGGTGAACAGGAGGCACAGGCCTTCAAAGTTGAAGAGAGACAGACTGATGATGAAAAGAGGTGACAATCCGGTTTTTATGCGGGCAGAAAACATGGTGGCAGTGGCATGGCACAACGTTAAATGGGCGACTTGTCTCTCTACAGTACACTCTAACAAAATATCTGAGAAAGTGCAGCAAAAGACAATTGAAAAGGAGGCACCTTAGCAGCATATATTGTAAAAAAAATGCAACGTAGCAATGCATGCAATTGGCTGCTTTGAGCGAGATCAAACTGTGCAGGACTTTGCTGTGTAACATGTATGTGATATGTAAGTGAAATCATAGTATACAACATGCTAGGCAGTAACATTTGTCAAAAGGAAATATTTTTTGTTGATTTGATATGTTAAACAATTCCTTTGTGTTCTTTTTTTAAAAAAAGTTAGTTTTTGTAAAAATATTCAGCCCTAGGAGAAATCAAGCAAAATAAAAATTAGCCCTAAAAGAGTTAAAACACTGCCAGTGGGGGCACACTGCAACCCTGATGCCTGTGGTGGGTGTTTAACCGCCACACAGCACTCCTGTTCTCATTCTAATATTCTTTACATTGATTGGCTGCTAGAAATGATTCACTTAAGACGACAATGCCAGTGAAAGAGTAGTTGTGCGACTGTAGCAACTGCAGCCCTTAATTATGTTGTGAGTTGTTTTGAGACGCAATTCTGACCCTGACATTAGGCGATAACTTTATTGCCCAAAAGCACAAATATTCCTGCGGCTCTCATCCCTTTTGATAATTTAACTTTATAACACGATGCAAATGATAGGGTACTGACAGCCTAATTATTAGAACAAGTAAAAAAATGTCCATTAGGCATAATGCTGGGGTGCATTCAAGGATTCTGTTAACTGCTTTGAAAGTTTGAGCAATTTTAATTTCTGGTTATTTCATTAAACAGAGAGAGATCATATCCTTGTGTACTAAATATTTTTATAACAGTAATGACAGAACAAAATTGAATGTATTAGTAAAATTAGTAAAATACGCATTTTTGAATGATATTCTTTTAAATCGTTTCATTCAAAATTGAGCCCAAGCTGCATATAATTTTTTGCATTACCTAACTGTTATTTTTGTGACTATTATTTACCAGTACAATTTCTCTAGGGGGAACCCCCTACACAACACCACTCCCTCCAGATCAGCAGCCAACTAATTAAAATCTAAGGAGCTCAAAGAATCTTCCCTTCAAAGATCCTACGATATGGTGGGAAAAGGATCTTCAAATGAATTTCTGAGAAAAGGAGTGGAAGGCATAGAAGTCAACCTAGCTCTATGTGTGCAAAGCATTCAATAAATCAATTTAAAATCAATTCAACCAATCACATTTATCTCATTTAAAATGGACCAAAATGTATCCAGGGCAAGATCCAATCTGCGAAAGTTGCAATCTAGCTCCAGACTCACTAGGCCACATTTTGGGAGTGAACCAAATTAACGTCAATTTGGACAAAAAGCTTTGACTTATCAAACAGCCTTGGTGTCACAATCACTCCTAACCCATTAACAACTGTGTTTGAAGGTCTGTCAAAGGGGTCAAAGTGTAAAATGACAAATCGATGGTATATGCCTATACCCCACTGCTAGCATGTAGGCGTATCGTGGTCAACATGAAGAATCCCAACCCACCTTTTCTAAGTCAGTGGGTAACTCGTCTGGCAGGGCCAGATGTGATTGTGCTGATGTTCCTTTTCTATTCTATTCCATTATTTGTGTTAAGCGTGAGTTTATGGACTTGCAGGTAATTTAAAAACAGCAGTTACAGGTTTGAGAGACTGGAAATGGTCCAATGGAAAATGGATAACCGTGGAACGGGGAGAAGCTCATCTAGGAAACTCCTTTACAAAACAAGTGGGAGAAAGAAGAAAGAGGAAAGAAAAAAAAATTAAATTTTAACACAAGAGCAGCAATCGGTGCAAGGAAATAGTCTGTATTGACTCCTGCTTTACTGAGGACAACCAGGTGAAGAGAGAGACAAGCTATTTGCACCCCGGAAGGAAATTTGGGTTCTTACAGAAGCTCTTTAAGTAAATAAATACATAAATATGTAGGTATATAAATAAACAGACAGACAGACTTTGGTCTGAACAAAGAAGAAAATTAGACACAAAGAAAATGTATGACTTGGCTGTCACAGTCCTAGTAAGGCCCTTTAGGAAGGAGCCTCGGTCACGTTTCTTGAAACACTTCTGCTAAATAATTTGTTGGCTCACAGAGAGGATGTGCAGCTTTGTTCATAATGGCACTTGGTTTTGTTGTAATTCTCTCCTTTGTTATGACCACCAGGGGGTCCAGAGTGCATCCTACACTTGAGCTTGCCTTTATAATTAGCTTGTTGATTTATTGGGCCTCTGTTGAAGTGATGTTACCAGCCCAGCACACCACAGCGTAGAAAACTGTACGTTATAGTTACTATAAACGAAACAAAAACAAGAAAGAAATCAAATTTCACTTACAGCAGAGACGGGGTCAGAGTGAGCCGGAAGCGTCTTAAGGCATTTTCCCGTTTTCACATCCCATATCCTGACGCTTTCATCAAACTGCCAAGATTCAATTAACAAAACAAATTGTATAAATAAAACAAATAATCGCAGCAAAGCAATCTTTGCCTAACTGGAAATTTACTTAAAGATGGAAATTGTTTTAAAGCAATAAAGCTTCACAAGATAAGAACAAAGTGTGAAGTACAACTAAAGGCCTGATTTATTAATTTCAAGAAATGCTTTTCTTTTTTTTTAAACAGTATTGTAAATGAAAATCTCTCTTGCTTTTATACCATAATTACGTATAAAATACTGTGCAAAACCTTAAGAAACCTATTCTTTCATATAAATACAGTATATACATTTTGTCTTAAATATTTACCCTTTCTCTTCTGCATTAGATCAATTTACAAACAATTTACTTTCCATTAAATTTTACTAAGAAAGTTTTTAATCTCTTATAAAAAATAACAGAATTCTCTCTATTATATAAAAAAAATCCTTTAACGCAATTAGACTTTTTGGAAGAGAGATTTTTTAAGTCCTGCGAGACAAGACTTTTGCCTTGAGATTTTTTCAAACATATTCAAACATGCCCACGGTCCTCTCAACTCTCATTCAAGTGAATGCTTTTGTCAGGTTCAGTTCCTGCGCTCTCAGCTCTTATACATTTTAACATTTTCATCACTTTAAGCTCCTAATTAAAAAAGTATGTCCAAATCTTATTGGAGAATTTCATCACAAAGGGTTATCAACATAAAAAAATGAGTATACGGGCAATCCTAACACAGAGAAACCGGGAAGTCTAATGAATTAACGCTAAAAATGTTGATCAGTTACACATCAAATTGGTTAAATGTGTCCAAAAATGTCGAACGGTTACACGGTAAATTGGTTAAATGTGTATCACTAGACTCTGCTGAAGCAGCTGGTGGTGATGGTGCGGAAGAGGAAAACATCAACCTACAATATCACAATGAATATCTAAAACCGTTAACAACGTCCAGTCTTCCGACGCAGAAATTACTGTAGGAAGAAGGATGTATCCAAGAAAGGTAATGAAGTACATCTTCTGCGGATAACATTAGATAACAAAGGAGATCTTGAAATGCCTTTCGTATTAAAATGTTAACAGTTTCCAGTTAGGATAGCTTTTGCGAAGACAATTAACAAATCTCAGAACCAAACATTCAAAAAAAGTCATTTTATTTAATAGAAAGAAAGAAACGAAATTCAATCACAGGCAGTTATACGTTGCGCTGGTGCATTTGTAGCCTTTTCCATGAAAATAAAAATCCGTTTAAATTGTACATTTGCATCCCCATACGCGAGCAGCAAAAACGCAAAAAGACTAGTGCATAGCATAGGCCAGAGGGTTGGTGAGCGAGGTGAGCAGGGGGCAAAGCCCCCTTACTTTAGATAAAAAGTGGACTCCCTTGTAGGTCAATAAACCCAGTACAGGATTAAACAAAACGTGATAATTATTAATGACATCATGAGTGGACAGAGCTAAAACAGAAAGTAGAAGGCCTCAAACTTGAAGGTAGTGTCAGATGAGAGAGCTGAACCTTCAAATCATCAGTCCCTACTGTATCGCAAGCAGACACCAAGCGGTCAATCTTCCATCAGCACAGACTTCCCCAAGTAGAAAAGAGTTTCCAGATGTGCTGTTGCAGCACTTCAGAGATGCATCAACCGAGCAAGACTTGAAAGTCAGAAGTAGTCCAGACTACTACCAGCTCTAAACTTACAGAAACCACCAAAGGTCCCAAGTACACTTCTCTCCACAGTCCAGACAAGTCTCATTATAAATGGTCTTCATGGGACAGTTGCTGCCAAAAAGGCCATTCCTCCAAAGTGCAAGCAGAGCCAAGAGACTCACCAACATTTCCAAAAAAAGCACAAGGACTGGTGCGCTAAACTGTGATAGCTACTGCCCTGAACTGGCAAGTCCAAATTTAAACTTTCTGACTAAAACAGGACGCAGTTGGTCTACAGAAGAGCTGGAGAGCAACAGCCAAAAGTGAAGTATGCCATGGGTTTTTCTGTAGGTTTAGGGTTGGTGGTTTGGTCGGGATAAATGAAATCCCTAATGCTGAGAAGCACAAGCAGATTCCCATCCATCATGCAATACTATCAAGGATGTCAGCTGATTGGCCCCAACTTCAATAACCCCAAACCCATGGCCATCAAGTTCATAAAGAACCCTCTTCCGAAAAAAAGAACAAGGAGTTCTGCAAAAGATAGTATGGTCTCCACAGTCCTGTCTGAGATAACCCGGAGGAACAGAAGCATAGGAGACAGAAAGCAGTCAGGCCTGCATAAGAACTGAGCGGAGTTCTTCATGATGCTTGCAACAAATGACCAGCCGATTTCCTTATAAAACTGCACAAAACACAAAGGTCCTAAACGATTTCATGCAGTTTAAAAGGCAAGGGGTTTATTTCTTCTCTCGGCTGCTCCCATTAGGGATCACCGCAGTGGATCATTTTGCTCCATATCTGACTGTCCTCTCCATCTTGCTCTGTCACACCCACCACCTGCATGTCCTCTCTCACCACATCAATAAACCTCATCTTAGGTCTTCCTTTTTTCCTCTTTCCTGGCAGCTCTATCTTTAAAACCCTTTTCCCAATATACCCAGCATCTCCCCTCTGCACATAACGCACTAAAAACTGATTTTTTTTTTTTTTAAACTGTTTATTGCTCTTTGCAGTAAATCTTTCATTTTATTATTTTAGAAAGCATTGCTGCCTAAGGCATTTTGCACAGTACTGAAGTTTTAAGTATTTATTTTACACATACAGTCAAATGAAAAAGTTTGGGAAACCCTCCAGCCTGCCTACAGAGAGTAACAATTTACTCTCCTTTCAACAAAAAAGATAACAGTGGTATGTCTTTCATTTCCTAGGAACATCTGAGTACTGGGGTGTTTTCCGAACAAAGATTTTTAGTAAAGCAGAATTTAGTTGTATGAAATTAAATCAAATGTGAAAAACTGGCTGTGCAAAAATGTGGGTCCCCTTGTCATTGTGCTGATTTGAATGCCTGTCACTGCTCAATGCTGATTACTTGCAACACCAAATTGGTTGGATTGCAATTGCAAGTTGTGCTTCCTTCCCTTTGACTCTCCTCTGAATAGTGACAGACAGCATGGGATCCTCAAAGCAACTCTCCAAAGATCTGATAACAAAGATTGTTGATTATCATGGTTTAGGGGAAGGCTACAAAAAGCCATCTCAGAGGATTAAACTGTCAGCTTCAACTGTAAGGAATGGAATCAGGAAATGGAAGGCCACAGGCACAGTTGCTGTTAAACCCAGCAGGTCTGGCAGGCCAAGAAAAATACAGGAGTGAAATATGCAGAGGCAGGATTGTGAGAATGGTGACAGAAAACACACAGATCACCTCCAAAGACCTGCATGAACATCTTGCTGCAGATGGTGTACCTGGACATCGTTCTACAATGCAGCGCAATTTGAACAAAGAACATCTGTAGAGCAGGGTGATGAGAAAGAAGCCCTTTCTGCACTCACGCCACAAACAGAGTCAGTCGCTTGTTGTATGCCAATGCTCATTTAGACAAGCCAGATTCATTTTGGAACAAAGTGCTTTGGACTGATGAGACAAAAAATGGAGTTACTGGGTCAGAACAAAAAGTGCTTTGCATGGCAGAAGAACAACGCCGCATTCCAAGGAAAACACCTGCTACCTACAGTCACATTTGGTGGAGGTCCCATCAAGCTGTGGGGCTGTGTGGCTAGTTCAGGGACTGGGGCCCTTGTTAAAGTCAAGGGTCGGATGAATTCAACCCAATATCAACAAATTCTTCAGGATAATGTTCAAGCATCAGTCACAAAGTTGAAGTTACTTATGCAGGGGTTGGATATTCCAACAAGACAATGACCAAAACACAGTTCAAAATCTACATAGGCATTCGTGCAGAGGGAGAAGTACAATGTTCTGGAATGGCCGCCACAGTCTCCTGACTTGAATATCATCAAACATCTATGGGATGATTTGAAGCAGGCTGTCCATGCTTGGCAGCCATCAAATTGAACTGAACTGGAGAGATTTTGTATGGATGAATGGTCAGAAATACCTCCATCCAGAATCCAGACACTCATCAATGGCTACAGGAGGCCTCCAGAGGCTGTTATATTTGCAAAAGGAGGCTCAACTAAGTATTGCTGTCATATCTCTGCTGGGGTGTCCAAATTTATGCACCTGTCTAATTTTGTTATGATGCATATTGCATATTTTCTGTTAATCCAATAAACCTAATGTCTCTTCTGAAATACTCCTGTTTCCATAAGGCATGTCATATATTAAAAGGAAGTTGCTACTTTGAAAAGCTCAGCCAATGATAAACAAAAATCTAAAGAATTAAGAGGGGTTCCCAAAGTTTTCCATATGACTGTAAATACCTCCATACAACCATGAAGTAAATACTTACGGAACCAGATACAATGAGATTGGACTGAGGATTAAAGTTGCAACAGAATACATAGTTACTGTGACCTTTCAGTGTCTTCAAACATTTGCCCTGTAAAGGAAAGAGAGAAATTTTAAGAACAACTTATTACTCAAGAGTGCTGTGAGGTTCAACTCCATTAGTGAGTTGCTGAAAACAAGAGGGTACAGAAAGAAGTTGAGTCTTGTGCTGTGTCTGCTGTGCAACAGCGCTGCAAGCAAGAGACAGAAAAGCTGTACTTGTACTGGTTCAAGAGAGGCGATTACCTGTAATGTAATCTTCTTTGAGGACCAGAGCACTAACAAGCATGGAGACAGATTAAGCCCTTGTCATACTACACAACTTTTCAGAGATTCTCAGTTAAAAACTTCATTTACACAATCATAGCAAAGCGATTGCAGTAGCAGAATGTTCCATGCTCTCCGACACCCCCATTGACTTAATCCAACCAGTTTGCATTTTTTCTTAAGTTGTAGGAGTGGGCCTTGTGTATGCGACAACTGGCGACCAATGCATTTCTAAGTGAACGCTCAATGCATAAAGTGTAGGAGTATTTTTGAACACACAAACAGAACCCCAGATCATTTCACCAAGGTTGGCTGGTTTACAATTAATGCTAGTGGGTTGTCAATGAACTTTTACAAAAAGGCAAAACTGGGTAGCGGTACCATAAAAGCTGGGAAGCACTGGTGTAAGGAAGGTGGTACAAGGCCAAATACATAAAAATCAAGCCGCCTAGAACAGGACTCGTCAAAAATAACCTCAAGGTGCCCTCCGAGAGTCAGAAAACAAATGAGACCCTGTAAAACAGTAACAAAAGATTTATTACTGCAACAGTTTTGGGCCAATTCTTGAAAATTACTACCCTATTGTTTTCTTATGGCCCGCGGCTGAAAGTATGAATTGCCTTCTCAGTTTGCTGCATTGCATTTCTGCTGCACAAATCTTTACACAGGGTTTGGGTGATTTGTTATTATGAATTTGTGCACATCTGCTCTCTCTGTGTGCTTTTAATGTTGGATTGTGTATCGTAGGTGCAGGTAGCGACACTTAATCCAACAAGTGGATATTTTCTTGTCTAGCTGGTGCATAGTCGTCTTTTTGGTTGTTGATGCGAGGCTCAGAGAGCCAGGGCTGTTGACGAAATTTACATCACAAACACCATTGCATACACTCACCGTGATGCGCAATAACAAACACACGCACTACAGCACTTTACGACCTTCACGAAAACATTGCTTTAGGAATTTGTAGACTCAAGAAAGGAACCATTTTAAGATGGATCATGTGACAGTGTATGCGTAGAAAGGTAAAGCATATACCCTATACCAGGGGTGTTAAACTCCAGGCCTGGAGGGCCGCAGTGGCTGCAGGTTTTCATTCTAACCATCTTCTTCATTAGTGACCAGTTTTCACTGCTAATTAACTCCTTTTCCCTTTATTTTAATAGCCCTGCTTTTAAGGATTCAGTCCTCTGAATTGATTTGTTTCTTCATGAAATGGCAGCCAAACAGAAATGAGACGTGAAACGAGCCGGCGGATGACCAGCTAAACTGGGATTTCAATCTCCAACCAGTCTATTAATGAGAAGCTGATTCTTGCTGTTAAGTAAGCCCATTATTTAATTCCGTGGCCTGTTGCTGCTCTCATTCTGCCACAGCAGACATTTCCAAAACTGTCGATTTTCTGTTTGTCAAAATGTTTTGGTGACCCGAGAGATCAACCTTACCGAGACTTTCACCTTTCTTTATTTTCAGATATTGTGTGATGGACAATATTTATATATAATATTTATTTATATATTCATATATAATATATTTATATTTATATGTGAATTTCCCCTTGGGATTTGTGAATTCCCCCTTGTGATTAATAAAGTATCTATCTATCTATCTATCAGGTGAGCTGGTCATGTGGCGGCTCGTTTTGTGTCTCATTATTGTTTGGCTGCTAATTAAAAAAAAGAGACAACTAAGGGGCCTGAGTCACGTTAATTAAAACTAAAGCAAAAGAAGTTAATTAGCAGCAAAAACTGGTCACTAATGAAGAAGATGGTTAGAATGAAAACCTGCAGCCACTGCGGCCCTCCAGGCCTGGAGTTCGACACCCGTGCACTATACCAAGGCAAACATTGGACAACCTAAATAAGAACTGTATGTACATGTTCTGTATTACCTATAAGTTCCACTTAAAGACAGGCTAAGAAACAGATCTCGTTTGTACCACGGGGTCTGTCCGTACATTATGTCACTATCTGCAGAAACTGACAGAACTTTTTAGTTACACTGTGATAGGATTGTAAGTCATCCCCTGCCCACTCCTAATAAGCACTAACCCACATTTACCTTTCTATTTAAAAGTTCCTTAATTTGTGTCTCAAAAATTGCAATTCATAATGAAGTGTGAAAAATGCAAACAAGAAGCTTCTTCAGTACTTCATAAACTCTACCTAATTATATTATCTTACCAAAAGAATGGCCAACTGAACTGCAGCTGTTCTTTTTAAGCCAATCACAGACACGCCTTCAAAAACAAAACTAATATACAATAGGCATCTCTTGGGTGAACAAGTCTTAAACCCTTTGTTAACCCACATGCTCTTAAATAAAAAATCTATTCTGCTGTGCTACCCAAGTAGTTAATCAGTGGTGTGTTTCCATGGAAACAACAAGGCCAAGACAGAAGGGCCATGGCTGACAGTCACCATGACAACAGAAGCAGGTATCAGTGGGTATAAAACTGCAGTAAGTGATGTACAAATCTTGCCTTCACCACAGAATCTATTTGAGATGTCTACAGAATATTTATGACTTTTATTATGTTTTCTTTTCACATGAGGACTATTTTTAATTTTATTTTTTTAATATTCTTCACCTTTATGGATTTATGAGTACATATCACAAAATGACACAGCCCATAACTAATTAGCCACATACACACAGAAAGAATCACTCTCTTTTAAAACAGAAATGTATTTATCAAATTATTTAACATCATAAATTCTGCATATGCCAAAAGCTAAGGAGCCTCTAGTTGAAAGACTGAGATTACACGACCGTGCAAAAAAACTGTTCACAGAGAACACTGATGAAGTACAGTACACAATTGAAAATGCACTGAGTGGAGACATGCATTTAAAGACGGCCTCTCAATACATGATTTACTTCTCCAAATACTGTCACTGATATTTGGGATGAAAAGGGGTTTGTGTGAAAATACGGGAAACTGATAAAATTGCAGGCAGCAGTGGAATTCCCTCAATAGTCAATGCGGAACTGGGCTCTGTGTATTTAGTAAGCTTTGCACTTATTTTCGTCTCATCTTCTGTCACCACTTTTCCTGGTTAGGGTCACAGTGACAGTAGGCCAAGCAGGTTAGCCCAGACTTCCCTGTCTCCAGCTACGGATTCCAGCTCCTCTTAAGAAATTCCCAGGTGTTCCTAAAGATAGTCGAGAGGTATAATCCCCAACATTACATAATGGCTATAACATCGATCATAAAACGGCCTTCGATTGCCCAGTTCCACCATGTTTAAGACTAGGGTTGTGGGAAGCCTGTTCAGGCCTGGACAGTATTTGGATGGGAGACCATCTATGAAAGACTTGGGTTGCAGCTCCCTATAGCAAGTCCAGAGTCTGCTGCATGACCAGAGCAGCTCCATGGAAAAGCAACCTGGAGAGACATCCTTACAAAATCTTCAAACCACCTCAAGTGACTCTTTTTGATCTGGAGGAGCAGCGGCTCCTTGCACTTGCGATCTCACTCATTTGATCATAAGAACACTGGTGAGAAGAGGGATGCTAATCAACTGGTACACTTGTACAGTACCAAACAAAAGTATTCTGTCTGGAAAATTTTTCCAACTGATCTTCAAACCGTGTATAGCAGTGTTTCCCAAACCTTTGTGGTGTCACAATCCAATTTTTCATGTCAGCGTGTTCATGACGCAACCACAGTTGCATCTGTGAATTTAGCATCATCTGAGCAGGGGGAGTGGGGTGGCCGCCCCTCAGGGTACTGAGTGTGATTGTCAAATGTAAAGCTACTTTTGGTTAGGTGCTGTGGATCACCTGACCAACCTATCCAATTTGTTTTTGGTCTCCATCTGGTGAATCACCTGTTCTCACTGAACTGATTAATGTAAAACCACAGATATCCAACAGTATGGCAGAGATTTTTCACAAAGCAAACCAAAATGGAGAAACAAGCATTCAAAACAAGTCAGAGATAGATTTATAGCTTTAGGGATGAGGACAAGACCACCTCAATGGGACTAAACACACAGTGGATTCAGAATGTACTGAGCCCCAGTCAATTTCTGCACACTTTCTTGTGTTGTAGATTTCACTTTAAATGCATAAATTTGCCACTTTTGTCCATCAATCTACACTCAATTACCCCTAATTACAAAGTGAAAGCATGTTTTCAGAAAGGATTACAAATACATCTTGCCTGAAGAAGGGACCTGGGTTGCCTCGAAAGCTTGCATATTGTAATGTTTCTAGTTAGCCAATAAAAGTTGACATTTTGCTTAACGTCTCATTACATCCATAATGGCTAACACGGTACAACACTCTAGTACGGAAAGGTTTACAAGTTTATTAAAAAATCAAAAGCTGAAACCTCTAATTCATAAAAGTATTCAGACTCCTGCTTCATGTATTTTGTTGGTGACCATCTGGTAGCAATTCCAGCTTCGAGTTTTCTTGGGTAAGCCTCTAGAGGCTTTGCATACCAGGATTTGGGTAGTTTATCCCATTCTGCCTGGCAGATCTTCTCATGCTCAATAGACTGGATGGCATGCATCTGTAAACTGTCACCTTTAGGTCTCAACACACATTTTCTATGAGGTTTAAGTCTGGTCTTTGGCTGGGCCACTCAAACATTCCAAAGCCATTCTAATATTGTCTTGGCTGTGTGCTTCAAGTTATTGTCATGCTGAACGGTAAACTGTTCTCCCAGTCTGAAAAGATGTGTACTCTGGCGCACCTTTCTGCATTTGACAGTCAGTCAGTCTCCCTGTCCCTGCACACCCACAGTATTATGCTCCCACCACCATGCTTCACTGTAAGGATGGTATGAGGCAGGTGATAAGCAGTGCTTGGTCTTCGCCAAACATGGCACTTGGAGTTCTGCCCACAGGCTTCAATTATTATTATTATGCCTTGTTAAACTAGAGAATTTTTTCCTACATGCTCCCCAGAGTCCCTTAAACTGTCATATGCTTTTAAATCAAGAGTGGCTTATGTCTAACCACCCTACCATATATGCCGAAGAGATGGTTGACCATCAAAATTGTTCACCCTTCTCAGCAGAGGACATGTGAAGCTCTGTTACAGTGACCACTGGGATCTTGGTCACCTCCCTTAGCAACATCCTTCTTGCCCAGTTCCTCAGTTTGGCCAGATCTCCAACTCCAAACTTCATCCAGGCCGGAGTCCTCCTTGAACACTCAACCAGGTCCGGTCCTGCCAGTTGTGCAAAGGGTGCATGCACGAAGGCGGCCGCGGCTACCCTAAACAAAACACTGACTCGGCGCGGGGCTCGTCTTTTCCCGTCGAATGTCAGTAACTTGCTTCAAAGATAAACGGGCAAGTCACAACACGTGAATTGTGGCAGCTCAAGTACGCAGCACATCAATCAAAAGTCTTTGTAGTGTTAATCGGAATTTTACTGATGAATTAATTAAACTTGTCGCCAATTCGTTAAATGCGCAAGTCAAGTTTTCTTCTACCTGCAAAGAAATTTTCTTTAACATTAAGAAAATTGCGAAAATTTTAAATACACTGGTTTAGAAAACGAGTGAAGGTATTATAGGGTGAGGGGACGGCTGAAATTAAATGGCACGATGGCGGCTTTGCCTCTAGAACTGGGCCTGCACTCAACGCATTACAGTAATCCCTTGCTATATCGCGATTCGACTTGGCTTCACTCTATCGCAGATTTTATACGTAAGCATATCTAAATACATAACGCAGATTTTTTGTTGCTTCGCGGATTTCTGCGGACAATGGGTCTTTTAACATCTGGTACATGCTTCCTCAGTTGGTTTGCCCAGTTGATTTCATACAAGGGACGCTATTGGCGGATGGCTGAGAATCTACCCTGTGTGCTGATTGGCTCAGCGAAGGAGCAGCGAACTCAATTCAGCTGCGTTAACCAGGAAGTCTTGTCTCACTCGTTCAGCATCAACGTGTTTCACTGTGTAATGAGTTAACTTTTGTGCTCCTTTGTGTTTATCTTTGTGTGTAGTCAAGCCCTTCATTATGGCTCCAAAACGATCTGTTCCTGCTACCTCTTCAGGGGCCATGCCCAAGCACCAATGAAAGATGCTAACGATTGCCAAAAAGGTAAAAGTTTTGGATATGTTGAAGAAAGGGAACAGCTACACCGTTGTAGGACGCCATTACGGCATCAATGAGTCCACGATTCTTTTTTTTTAAAAAGGAGGAAAAGAATATAAGATCTACGGTTGTAGTGTCCTTTAATTAGGGCGCAAAACGAGTTGTAAGTGGACGTAATAAGGCAGTAGTCCGGATGGAATTTGCTTTAGGGATTTGGACTGAAGAAGAACAATGGTGGTGCTACACAGTCGCCTGAAGAGGCTCCTTTAGAAGAGCTGTAACGCTCTCCTTTGTTGTGCAGTAAAATTAAACTCATCGTTATCGGACAAGTCGTCATGTCATTGTTGGTGAGTAACCATAATTCATTTTCTACATACAGTACGCATTACATGTACATACGTTTAGTGTCACTGTACACACATTTTCTTACATTATACGCATTTATTGCTGGTGGCATGTCTATCGTAATGGCTGTAACATATGTGATATCGGAGATGCTCGATATCTTTAAAATAACATTTAGGTTTTACTGCATATAAACCGTGTGTTTACATACATAATTTCAATTAATCTTACCTAATATCTAAGAGAATACAAAGGGTTTATGCTGTATAACTGTGCGGGAAATGTTTATAAGAGTGTGGGAGAGATTATAAGGGTTTAAAATATATAAAAATATATGGTTTTTATTTCACGGATTTTCACCTTTCTGGAACACAACCCCTGCGATCGAGGAGGGATCACTGTATAAATGGTTTGATCCACTTGCCCTGATCAATGACACCTCACAATTTGATTGTGGAGGTCTAAAGAGTTGCTTGGACTTCACGGTTGTTTTTTGTCCTGACATGCAGTGTGAACTGTGGATGTTCTATATACAGGTACGCCTGTGCCTTTCTAAACGACGTCCGATCAGTTCAGTTTGTCACAGGTGGCCTGCAATGAAGTTCAAGAGACATCTCAAGGAGAATTCCAGCATATAGGATGTACCCGAGCACAACCTGGCATGCCATCGCAATGGGTCTGAATACTTACAACAACGAGAGATTTCAGAGTTTAAATTTCAATATATTTGTAATCCTTTCTGAAAACGTGTTATTGAGTGTAGAATGATTGGCAAAAATGGCAAATATATTAATTTAAAATGAAACCTACCACGTAGTTCACAGAAAGTGAAGGGGCCTGAGCACTTTCTGAATCCACTGTAGCTAAACGGATATTGTAGACATTGAAAAGGCTCTTTAAAAATGTATTTTAAAACCATTATAACATCAAAAGCAAAAGCAGAAACAGGATACTGTATAAAAACATTAAACGGCACAAAATCATACAAATGCTTAATGAAGAAATGCAAGTTAATTCATCTACCATTTGACATCACATCAAAGAAATTTCTGAATCTCACTAGCCATACGTTAATCACAAAACTATGAGGAAATCCTCCAATAAAGAATTTGAAAGATGTAAACAGTTTTTTTGTTTGTTTTTTTTTTAACTCACCTTCCTAAAATTTAATACAAAGGCCTGAAATCCTGGGGTGTCAAGCTGGAATTTATAAGACCTCGGGGGTCACCATGGAAAAACGTTCGAATAGCACAGCTGTAGGTTTAATAACATTTCCCGTTCTCATTCATCAATGCCACATATTGACTTAGAGATTTTACAAAATGTATTCAGCACTCTGATATTGTTTAAAGGTCTTGAATAAAACCGTTTGCTTCTGAGTGAGATAAATTTTAGGAACTTCGCAGATCAAAACGTCTTTTTTATTTTATGTATTGCATTTAGGAACATGACCAGCAGTGTCATCAAATGGAGCTGTAGCAAAGATGGCTTCTGTCTGCAGTCTGTCTTATTTCTTTTTTATTTTTTGTGTGCTTTTAAGGTTTTAATCAATGACCCGTAGGTACAGCTGTGAAGAAAACATGTAAAACGAACATTTCAGGCAAGCTGATGACTAAGAACTGAGCCGGGGGCCCCACATGGGGATCAGTCGCTGTCGTTGCCATCCTGCTGGGATATATACAGTGCATCCGGAAAGTATTCACAGCGCATCACTTTTTCCACATTTTGTTATTTTACAGCCTTATTCCAAAATGGATTAAATTAATTTTTTTCCTCAGAATTCTACACACAACACCCCATGATGACATGAAAAAAGTTTACTTGAGGTTTTTGCAAATTTATTAAAAATAAAAAAACTGAGAAATCCCATGTACATAAGTATTCACAGCCTTAGCTCAATACTTTGTTGATGCACCTTTGGCAGCAATTCCAGCCTCAAGTCTTTTTGAATGATGATGCCACAAGCTTGGCACACCTATCCTTGGCCAGTTTCGCCCATTCCTCTTTGCAGCACCTCTCAAGCTCCATCAGGATCGCTCAGTTTAGATGGCCGGCCCACTCTAGGAAGAGTCCTGGTGGTTTTGAACTTCTTCCACTTGCGGATGATGGAGGCCACTGTGCTCATTAGGACCTTCAAAGCAGCAGAAATTTTTCTGTAACCTTCCCCAGATTTGTTGCTCAAGACAATCCTGTCTCGGAGGTCTACAGACAATTCCTTTGACTTCATGCTTTGTTTGTGCTCTGACATGAACTGTCAACTGTGGGACCTTCTATAGACAGGTGTGTGCCTTTCCAAATCATGTCCAGTCAACTGAATTGACCACAGGTGGACTCCAATTAAACATCTCAAGGATGATCAGGGGAAACAGGATGGACCTGAGCTCAATTTGGAGCTTCATGGCAAAGGCTGTGAATACTTATGGACATGTGATTTCTCAGTTTTTTTATTTTTAATAAATTTGCAAAAACCTCAAGTAAACATTTTTCACGTTGTCATTATGGGGTGTTGTGTGTAGAATTCTGAGGAAAAAAATGAATTTAATCCATTTTGGAATAAGGCTGTGACATAACAAAATGTGGAAAAAGTGATGCGCCGTGAATACTTTCCGGATGCACTGTACACGATGAAATACTCTGTTCTACTAGAACCTACTCTGGTGTCCATTACTAAACAGAGCAATGCCCACTCATAAAGAGATATAATCACAATTGGTGAGAAATTTTTGGTGTATGTTCTTTCCACCTCTGGAATCAACAACCCAATAGTAACTCATAATTAAAATGAATTAAGATTTGTCTCAGAGGGGCAGCAATTCTAGTCAGACCAATCAAAAGTTAAAATGCCAGTCTCTCAACTGATGTTTGATGCTTAAGTTTTTTTAACCTTGTCATATGTAGCATACATTCTCTTATTGTTTCACACATTTCCTTCAGAAAATTGCCAGTAATTGCTCTCAATAAGTAGGAAATGGTCATAGGATTTTGGGATATTACGTCATCTACTTAAACTCTTTTTAAAGAGTTTGACATGCTGGGTAGGATACTGATTACTCTTTGCATGCACACTCTAAACATGGAATGCAACAACATCTCTCATCATTAGCATATTTTGCCAGCGATACGTCCTCTGGAGTCTGCACATGTGTTTATAGACAGTTAAAAGAGTGTCAGCTCACTGGTAGTGTGAAACAAAACGAAAGTCTAGATGTATTAACTATCTTAAAAGGAAGTAAGTTGCCCTCCAATGAGTTATGTTTGTGTGAAAACATGTTTATTCTTTTGCTATCCATGTCTTACTGCTAATGGTTCTTTGTCTGGATTAAATCAACCCCTTCAGCTTCTTGAAGCTTCACTAGAGGCTACAAAATGAAGCCATGCATATCAGGTGGGATCAAATTGTCTTACCGAGCTAACATCCCAGATTTTTAGAGTTTTGTCATCAGAGGCAGACACAAGTAAATTCGAATCAGAGGACCAAGCAACATCTGAAATTCCCTGGGGGAAAAAAAAAAAAAAAGAAAACATAAATATCATGCATTAGAGTTGCAAAGAAAACAAATTCCAGTTTTTCAATATCTTTTTATTGTGTGTTACATTAATTCATAAGCAAAATGAGACAGACCAATGGAAAATAAATATATAAAGAGAAGAACTGTGTGCATCCTTTATTATAGAACATGGCCTACTCTGCCAGGCTAAGGAATTAAACCTTTTCACAAGCAAGCAGGTAATGCCAGACAGGGACCATAGCTGAGGTCTTCATAGACCTTAAAGGCATCGCTCAAGTTGGTTAAGCACTACTCTACCAACTTAATAGTAAATCACATACTCGTCGTCCTCAGTGGACACCAAGGAGAAACACACTCCGAGGATAATTTTGGTAATTTTCAAGTCAAACCAATTTCTTCACAGTCATGGTGTATATTGATCTGCCACATGAAATTGTGTTCTAAAGTGAAGAATTATTTTTAAAATTCTAAAAAAATATGCCGCTTGTTCTTACATATTAAACTGGAGACAAAGCAGCAGAGGTTCAAATGTGAAAAGAGAAGCCTTAAAACGTAGGGAGCACACCCACTTTGAATCAGCAAAGGTGTAAATTTAGGAAAAATGTGCCTCCCCCCTAGTATCGGAGGCAAGCCTGTGACAATAAAAGCAAACTGGAAGTAACGCATTTTATCGCAGATTCTTGGTACTATTATCCTTGAGGTAAAGGGATGTGTCCTGTCCCAAGATGCTGGTTATGTGGGCACCAAAATGATGAACAAAGGGCTGAATATTAGGCAACATGCCATTAAAGTGCAAGACAGACACATATTGGGGTTGTTTTGTACGACAGGGTCTAACCCAAAGACTTTAGCTATCGGTCAGATCTGTTTGATGACAATCAACGCTCAATACCATTAATTGTGCCTCCAGTAGGCTGTCAGTAAAAATATGATGACAATACCCTAATTGACCTGATCACAGATGGGTACACAGTGCCATATCCATTGGAGGACTGGCTGGCCAGTCGGTGTGCCCTTAAAATATGGATCTGAATACTCAGAAAGAGGAAACTGGGTTCTTGTTGTTCAGAGAGCAGGACTGTAGGACTATATTCCCTACATAATCAAATACACCTCAGTCCAGAGAATATGCATGCAACAGAAACAAAAACCACACTCGACCATGGTAACTCGATTTTTTCTGTTATTACCATCGGGAAATTTTTACTGGTGACTCGAAATAAGAACCAATCAGCATACAAATTATTTTCATCCCTACTACAACTGCCCTCAAAAGTCTAAACATCTGAATCACTTCTGTAACCTCCAGATCTTCAACAGCTTGTGCCCACTCTATGTGAACTACTAAAGGCTGTAAGTATGAGACCTGAACACAATTTGGTATGCTGTTATATTTTGTGTTAGATGATCACCTGCCATCTTTGTATGCTTTGGTGTGGCGGTGTTTTCATACACTCGATACTATACTGTCGCTTGTATTTGATCATTGTTAGACCTATGGCTACAATACCAAACCCCTAGTAACTACATTGCCTGGCAGTACATGTTTTTCCTTTTAAGGATTCATTATAAAAGCTTCTCTTAACAAAAAATGCAGGCAACAATTGTGATAAAAATAACTTCATTATATTTTAGTTTAGTTCAGCTTATCACCTTCAAAATGATCAAACTTATCCTTTAATCAATGAGTTAACAGAGGTGGACAAAGGTGTTTACTTACAAGCTTGTGCCCAGAAATCGTTTTCTCGAACTTGCCATCATAAGCTCCCCAAATTTTGATTAATTTATCAGCCGCTATAAAAGAAAGGAAAAATAAACTCATGTTAGTGTGAGAACAGATAAAAAAAGTTAAATTGACTGAAACATCTGGAACGTGACTGGTAAAATTATGTTCAAAGGCAGCACCCAGAGAGAATAACTTTAAAGATTTAAGATGGCAAATTGAGCTATGACTAATTTCTAAAAGTCTGAAGAGGAACAGTCACGTTTTTCTCTCTCTTAATCTCAAAAAGTACCCGGAAAAAGAAGAAAATGAAGCCCCTTTAACCTGGGAGATTTGAAAAAGCTTGCGGAGTGAAATGCTACAGCCGTTTTCATATAAATTGCCAGAAAAGAGCAGACCAGTGATGTCACTGGTCTAGTACTGAACTGGTGGAAGAACTTAAACTTCAAGAAGAGCATGTGCTGGTCAAGTCATGCACAGCACAGCTCAGACTGCCTGGTTGGTTTTGGGGATTTCAAGTTTTTTCCAAAAAAACTAAAGAAATAAAAAATTCTTTGTAGTATTAACTTAAGGATTATAACAAGGTCTTATGTCAAAAAAAGAATGATCTTACTCTTCCAACTTACAGTACACCTTCAGTCTCTTGCCAGTCATACATCATCTGTTACCTGCGCAAAAGTAATGTCCACCACCTAAAAGGCTCCTTATCAATGAATATACTTTATATGTGAAAATTAATGAAAACATTCTGAAAATGCAACAGTTAAAATTCTCTTTACTAGTTTTGAGAGAAAAGTTATTAAGAGCTGTTCTGGAAGAAAAGACAGCAGAAGCAATAGCATGCAAGGGCAGAAATATTCATAGTAGCCGTTGCAAGTCACTTTTGAACAGAAACACCCAGCGAACCGGAAACTGAGGGAATGCTGTGTAAAGATTCTGACGCAGGACTTACATGAACTAGCCAGCCACTCTCCACTCGGACTGAACTTGACAGACGAGACAGCCTTAGTGTGACCTGCTAGTGTGAACTTCAACGTGTAGGTAGGCTTCACAGGAGCAGACTGAAAAGATTAAAATAAGTTATATATTAGAAGAAGGGCACACAATACAGAATGACATTTATTATCAACACTTACTGTTAAAAACCACATAACCGATGCAATGGGTGGTTCACAGCTTTCATCACCCGCACTAAGCAAACGCTACGCAAACGTTTAAACAGTTACACAGGTAACATAAGTTGATTATAAACCCTTTGCAAACTAAAATCTCACGCTTTGTAAGCTAGAATTTAACAAAACAGGATAGCAGACCCTTAAATTTAGCAGCACATTCTTGATAATAACTGGACTATACGGTTATACCGATGTCACAAAGTGACTTCTACTCGGAGGGGAAGTCAAAGTTGACAATCCCAGCTACTAATCTTATCATAAAAAATCCTCCTAAACTGCGAGTGAAGCCATCACTACAGGTGTCTAGAAGAACCAAGCTACAATCAAAGGAAGTTCGAGAAGAAATGAGGGGAGAAAACAACTGAGAAAGGGTGCCAAAGTCATTTCTAAGGTTCATGGACTTCGGCCTTGCACAGCGAGATCCAATACCACCAAATGGATGGCCTGCCAAAATGACCTCAAAGGCGAGGTGCAGACTCATTCAAGAAGTCAATGAGGATTCCACAAGAACATCCAATGGACGGCTGGCCTCTCTACCTGCAGCGAAGTTCAGTGTTCGTGACTCTATGATAAGAAAACTAAGAAAAACGGGATTCATTGGAAGAATGGCAAGACAGAAAACTGTACAATCCACAAGTAATGTCAGTGCAAAGTACCACCTGGCTGATTCCTAAGCCGTTTGGAATACCAGAAATTCCCAACAAAAAAGCCACTCCACATCGGAGGCCGCCCCATTCTGTATGCCGCAGAAAATGCTTGTTTATATTTTAAAACTCCAAGATAAGCCACCCCATGTTATTACTGAATTTACGAATCTGAAGGAAAAGTATCTAATCTGGCATGCCCCTGTAGGCATTTGCAACTTTATAGTGACATTATAATTGAACGTGAACAATTAA
This sequence comes from Polypterus senegalus, assembly GCF_016835505.1. Lineage (NCBI taxonomy): Eukaryota > Metazoa > Chordata > Cladistia > Polypteriformes > Polypteridae > Polypterus > Polypterus senegalus. The sequence goes on along the minus strand of NC_053162.1, from coordinate 2,683,195 downwards.
ATTGATCAAATTTTGTACTTACTGATATCATGCAGCAACGTAAATCCAATGCTGCAGAATTTAAGCTCCAGGTCGTTGCTTTCGCGAAAGAAAACAGCAATCATGCAGCTGGACTCCACTTTGAAGCAGATGAAAAACAAGTGAGAAACTGGCGGAAAGATGAGGAAGCTTCCGCCACACAGGCGTGCAAGGCGTACAAGGGACGCAAAATGGGCAAACTTGGAGAGGCGACTTAAACAATCGATTCTCACGCAGCGTGAGAACAATTGGATAGTTTCGACATTAGCCATCAAAATGAAGGCACGAGGAATGGCGACTGAAATGGCAATTGATGACTTCAAAGGTGGTCATAATTGGGTTTCTCGCTTCATGAAGCGAAATGGTCTGTCTATCCGAGCCAGAACGACTGTGGGGCAGAGACTGCCAGACGACTGGGAGAAGAAACTTTAACAGTTTTAGAGAGTTTGTCAGCAAGGAAATCGAGACACTGAAACTAACACCGGATGACGTCATCAACATGGAAGAGGTCCTGAGGCAGATAAGACATTCCATCAACACACACGGTCGATAAGGTTGGTAAAAAGACTCTATCAGTCACTACCACGGGTCACGAGCGGAAAAGTTTTACGGTTGTTCTAGTTTGCACGGCAAGCGGCAAAAAGCTGAAGCCATTCGTGTTTTTTAAGAGCGTGACAATGCCACAGGAAAAACTACCCAAGGGTATTGAGGTCTCAGTGAACAAGAAGGGCTGGATGATTGAAGACATTATGGTGGAATAGGTGGACAAATGCAACAGAAGGCGGCCTGGAGCTGGATTGTTTTAACAAGAAGTCGTCCTTGCTAATTTTCAACTCTGCTCATCTGATGGATTGTGTTCAGAAGGCAGTGAAGGTTGGTGGTCACGTCACAGCAATACCTGATGGACTTACATGCAAACTGCAGCCACTTGATGCTGCTGTCAATCATGCATTTAAGTGCCTTGTGAGGATCGAGTGGGGAAAAATGGATGACGGATGGTGAGCATACATTCACTCTATCTGGCCGGCAGCAACGTGTGACGTACAGTCAAGCGTGCGAATGGGTTACTTTGGCGTGGAACAACGTGAAACCAGAAAGCATACAGAACGGTTTTCGCAAAGCCAGAATCCTTCCTCCACGTACAAGCAAACGTCTGCAATATCTGAGAGCGATACCGGTGACGAAAGCGTGTCCGATATCGGCGAAAGCAAAGCAGCACAGGTCGCAACAGAGTTGTTCGGCGACGGCAAAAATGATTACGGATCTGATTTTTAAGGATTTGAAGAAAGGTAAGCCTAATTGTTTTGCCTTTTGGTGTTGCTAATTTTATTCTGAAAAATTTACGTGTAGACAGATGATTGACATTGCTGTACTGTAGTAGCTCCACCCTCCAGTCGTTCAAACAAAAAGTCTTTTCCCAGCCAACAATAAAACGTTTGTTCCATTTATTTCTGTTAAATTTTGATTTTTTCCTAGCTTGTATTATATACTAGGATGTAATGTAGCAAAGCCCTGAAAAAGTTCAATTTTTACATTGCAGCAACGAACCTGAAAGAGACGAATGTGAAGAAGAGGCTAGACACAGCAGCACCAATCGATCACTGAACCAATGATTGCGTCGTTCTTAAATGACAATTTTTTGTCTACTGGACAATTCATAATTCATATGCTTTTCAAGCTGTGGACTTACTTATTTTAATTGTATCTATGAACATCGTCACTATCTATGATTTTTTGAAGTAAACAGTACATTTAAATTCAACGAATCAGTTGAGTATGTCGTCTTTTTGTGCACTGAATTATACTTTTATCAAATGCTTTTAGATAGGCTGCCCCATTTAAGCAAGCCGCACCCAATACGCAGTTTGTAAAATCAATGTATAAGCCGTGGTCTTTTGTTGGGAAAATACGGTAATGGTCTATGCTCAGATGTGTCAAAAGGAGAACCCTGAGGATGACTCAGGCCTGACTATGTTTGGTTTTTCACAGTAAGAACATCAGACCTGCAATAAAACAAAGGTGGTGCTAATGTGATGGTGTGTCAGTGCATTACTACCTCCTAACCTGGAACACCTGCCATGGATTCTGCAGTTGAGAAGAATATTCTTAAGGAGAACGTCCGTTCATCTGTCTTTGACCCGAAGTTGAAGCTTCATCGGATGATGCATTGGTATAACACATATCCTATCAGACAGTTGTGGCGAGTGCCCTCCTCTACGCGGTGGTGTGCTGGGGAGGCAGCATAAAGAAGAGCGACACCTCACGCCTGGACAAACTGGTGAGGAAGACAGGCTCTATTGTAGGCACGGAGCTGGACAGTCTGACATCTGTGGCAGAGCGACGGGCGCTGAGCAGACTCCTGTCAATCATGGAGAATCCACTGCATCCACTTAACAGGATCATCTCCAGACAGAGGAGCAACTTCACCACAGACTGCTGTCACCATCCTGCTCCACTGACAGACTGAGGAGACCCCACACTATGCGACTCGGGGGTAAACGTTAACATTATACAAAGTTATTGTCTGTTATACCTGCACTGTTATCACTCTTTAATTTGATATTGTTTTTATCAGTGTGCTGCTGCAGGAGTTTGTGAATGTACTCCCCTTCTATCTATCTATCTATCTATCTATAATAAGCCAAACCACAAAAGCACGTCTACAACTAAATGACTCATAAGAAAGAAAATGAAAGATTTGGAGTGACCAACCATTCCCCCGAGTAATAATGCTAAGTGAAGTTCAAGCAAAGTGAGCAGTGGGCAAACCCCCCTAGTAAATAACTAAATAAACCAAATAGTGCCAGATGGGTACACACAGGTGGAAAGACAGATAAGCTAGACGGGGAACTTCTGGTTCTTTTGTCATTTACATCTTATTGCTAATAAAGAGCAATAAAAATAGTGAATGCAGCTGCTTAGGACTAAAGTAACCAATTAAGGATTCAACATCTTAATGAGCGAGACAACTAAAATGAAGCAGAAAAATGACACTTGAGCAATAATTGCTTCATCTGCAGTAATGGACTTCTCAGGAAACAATTGCTTTGGACCAAAAACCTACAGCCACTGTGGTCTGACGTTGCATATTCTCTGATTTTAAGGATCCGAGTCTTGCTTTGCCCTTTGTAATGTTTGGCACAAAGACATGTTTTTCTTGATTGCTCCCTCCTCTCCACAGTTTAAAATTGCAAATCAAACGATTCAGATGTGGTTAAAGTACACACTGCAGACTTTCATTTCAGGGTGTTTACACGCATTATTGCGACACAATATAAAAATGACTACACTTTTTCTACATGGTCCCCCTATTTCAGGGCACCATAATGTTTGGCACAATTGGCATAACAGGCATTTGTGATTCCTTAGGTGTGTTTCATGACTTCATAAGATACCTCGGCTTGCTTCTACTCTTTGGAGTCCATAGTTGCCATTGATCGACATGAGGATAAGTCAAAGAAGCCATTATGAGGCTGAAAAACAAGAATCAAACCTGAGAAAATCGGGAAAACCTTAGATTGACCTCAATCAACTGTCTGGAATATCATGAAGAAGAACGCGCGCACTGGTGAGCTCAGGAATTGCAAAGGAACTGACAGGCTAAGGAAGACCTCCACTTCTGAGGGCTGAATACTCACTACGGTAAAGCAAACGCCCCAAGCGCCTGTCCGACAGATCAGAAACAGTCTTCAGGAGGCAGATGGGGATGTGTCAGAGACGACTATCAGCAGAAGACTTTATAAACAGAAATACAGAGGTCAAACAACAACATGAAAAGCACAAGTCAGCCATAAAAACAAGAAAGAGAGATTACAGTTTGGGAAAAGGGGCTTAAAAGAGAGTCTGGAAAAAAGGTCTTGAGGGCAGACGAGACGAAGATGAACCTGCATCTGTGCAGTAGCAAGAGCAAAATGTGGAGACAAGAAGGAACAGTCCACTTCATCTCATAAACATGTAGGTGGGGGTGTTATGGATTGGGCAAGTTCGGCTGCCACACTTCTCTTCATTGATAATGGAACTGCTGATGGCAGTGGCACAATGAGTTCTGAAGTGTATGGAAACATCTGATCTACTCAAGTTCCTGTAAATGCCTCCAAACTCACTGAATGGCGCTTCATCCTACAACAGACACTGAGGCCACACAGGTGTTTACTGAAGTTAAAAAAAAAAAAAAGAGAAAATTCTAGAATGGCTAAGCCAATCACCTGATTTCAGTCCAACTGAACATATGCTGAAGAGAAAAAGTAAGGGGTCAAGACCCCCGAAAAGAGCAAAAGCGAAAGATGGCTGCATTAGAGGCTTGGCAGAGCATCACCAGAGAAAAGAGCAGCAAAAACTGAATACTAATTAAGAAAACGATTTGAATGAAAACCTAAAGCCCCCTGTGAAATCTCCAGGGGCTGGTCTAAGGCCATTAATTGTGCAAAACACACACAAATGAGGATTATTAGAAAAGGGGGTAAACTCTTCTTCACAGCACTGGTGATAACCCTAGCCAGTGTGCCAATCTATCCCAGGGCACCCCAAGCGGGCCACTCCATTTCATCAATAACACGTGGCACCTTTCAACTCCATCATCTTTACAATTCGCTTCTGCTTGAATGTGAAGTGCAGCTCCATCACAGTTTGTGCAGGGCAGCTAATCTGAAGTACACACTGGCGGGGGCACTGTGGTTATCAACACGCACTGGGCTACCAATTTCAGAACTGTCAGGCAAGCACAGAAGAGCATGATAAATAGCTTAATATCTAAAAGACGTCTTAGAAAATTACTCTTTGAGGTAGATGATAGAGGTAAAAAAAAAAAAAAAATGCAATTACACCCTCGTGAGGAAAAACGCATTAAATGCCAAAAGCGGCTGGTGCCCACCCCTCCCCCGCACTCAGGTGCTTACCTTGCTCTGACTGGCAGACGCAGAAGGCGTCGACTGTGTTTTAGTTGCTTCAGTCTCAGGTTTCTTGTCTTCGGTTGCCATGGTTACAGAGTAAAAGAATGGTCAAGTCTGCCACACGGCGGGCCCCAGCACACTCAAAAGACTGCACAACAGCAGCTCCTAGGAAAACAAATCAGAATTGTGTTAGTGGTCTCGAAAGTGACAAACGGTGACACTCCTACAGTCTAAAAATACTAAGCCTGTCTGCAGCGCAGCAGAGTGCACGGGTGCAAAGGCCACATGACAACTGTGGAGGCAAACTTTGATTGCATTTTGTTATTCGTCGTCAACACTCTATTGTTTGATTAAGAACCATTTAACCGAAAGAATAATCTTTTAACCTATGAATTATGCAAGTAACAGGAAACAAAATTGAAATCTGTCCCAAACTGTGTTTTTGTTTAGGAAGAGAAGCATGTGGAGATAGCTGGGAAGGAGTCACATGTATGGCCTAACAAGCGGCACCTCCCAAGTCAACACAATTGCAGTTCAGGGTGTCGCCATGCGATTATAACGCCAACGGGAACACAGCTGCGGTGTGGCGGTAAAGGCTCTGGAATTCAAACCCCGAGGATGTGGGTTCAAATCCCACCACTGATACTGTGTGACCCTGAGCAAGTCAAAAGAAATGAAACCAACTGCATGTCGATTGTTGCAAGTCACCTTGGATTAAGGAGTCAGTTAAAAAAAAAAAAAAAAAAGCAAAAATTTTCAATACATTAACTCCCAGTGTGCTATCCTTTCAATATATACATGTTACAAGTCTCTCAACTGTACTATATTTACAATAGCAGAGTACTAAAGTGGTCCCCAAATTTATGTTAGGCATATTCTGCTTGTACTGTTTGCACCCCTTTAATATGCAATCTAGTTCTGACATTTTAAAGTAAGGAAGACAGAAGTTTTAAGGTAAAGCAGTTCCACTCACTCATTATGGTGCCAGAGAGTCGCTTAGCGCGTCGATTAGCAAATGGAAAGTAAGAACTTCACTGGACTCTGTACACGGGACAATAAGGACCCCACCTATCAACAATCAGGCCCAACGCAGCCTTCTGTACTGCAATCGACCCTTCACCTCCTCTTCGTGATTTACCCTAAATTTGATGTTGACTGCATTCGTAACAAATCTCCAGAGAGGGAAGACAGAACATTTAAAATGAAAGCAGCTCTGCTCACTAATGGTGACAGTGAGGAGTGGTGATGGCTTGCATGGTGATTAGAATTTCACTGGACTCTGCAATCTATACTTCCAAAATAAACAGGCACTAAATGAAAAGAGAAATAAAGGCCCTATAATAAAGATGGATCGACAGACTGATGAAAAGGACAGACAAAAAAGGCACAACATGACACAGACCAATAAAGGCACTCTATGACAGATAAAAAATGCCAGTGCGTAACAGACAGACAGATAGATGGAGAGTAAAGGCACTATATAGTAAACAGACAAACATGAAAAGCACTATTATCATTGATCAGAGTTTCTTAAACTATGTGTGGCATAAGGACATAAGTCACCATTATATTTAATGGGAATGGTTTGTGAACTGTGTGTCACTGTGGGTCGTTTAAGCCACTGTTTCCCAACCTCGCTCCTGAGGGCAAAATGTGGTTGCAGGTTCCAACCAGCTTCTGTTTTTAATTGGGGCTAATAAATTGAAGTGTTACTTCCCAAGTTCTGTGTTTGGGAACATTATAGAAATTAGAAAACCAAGTTTGGTAAAAAAAAAATATATATATATATATATATATATATATATATATATATATATATATATATATATATATATATATATATATATATATATATATATATATATATATATATATATACACACACACATACAGGTCCTTCTCAAAAATTAGCATATGTGATAAAGTTCATTATTTTCTGTAATGTACTGATAAACATTAGACAGATGATTAGGTTAATAGCTCGTTTAGAGAACCTTTTCATTTTGAGATAGGAATTTTGGGTTTTCATGAGCTGTATGCCAAAATCATCAATATTAAAACAATAAAAGGCTTGAACTACTTCAGTTGTGTGTAATGAATCTAAAATATATGAAAGTCTAATGTTTATCAGTACATTACAGAAAATAATGAACTTTATCACAATATGCTAATTTTTTGAGAAGGACCTGTATGTATGTGTGTGTGTGTATATATATATATATATATAAATAAATGTACCAAGCAGTTATATAGGAATAATGTATTTTTTAACAATATTTTCATCTTGATTTTCATTCTACTTTTCTAAGTGTTCTAATTGTTAAATTAATCCATTATTTACTAATTAGTGGGTCTGATGCTAAAGTTCTTGCAGCCTTTGATGATTCAGTGTTGGTTAACCTGGCTGTCTGCTCTGCTCGTTTTTAATTGTCATTAAAAAGATACAAGGAAGGGGAAAAACTGCACAGTAAAAGGGCAAAACAGAATGAAATCAACAAAAGAGAGTTAAGCATTTAAATCTATTGCAAACGCATAAATATTTCTAAATGTCATATAAATGTACAAATCATGCTGCTGTGCTTTTCTGAATGTAGAATAAAAGAAAAATAATCTCAGCTAATTAAATGAGATCAGTGCTATCAAGTGTGATCACTGATTAGGAGACTGGTTGGAACAAAAGCCTGCAGTCACAGCGTGCCCCCCAGGACTGAGGTTGGGAAACGCTGCTTTAAGCAATCAACACTGTTCCTCTCTGACAGCTGTCTGCGATTCTCGAAGGAGACATCCCCTCCACTCTGATGATCGGTGGTAACTCTCCAAAGAAGATATATGTATTATCTAACTGCCTCACCTTAACCTTTCTTGTTTCTATTTGTCTGTTTTATTTAATTCTGTCTGTTATTAGATGCAACTGAGAAGGCAAATAAATAAAGAAACTTTAAACCTTAAAGAAGAGCTCTGTCTAATGTCATGCATGGGTCTCAAAGACACTAAGAATGGCAAGACTGGATCATCAGAAAAGAATTTTAAAGAAACCCTGTCATAGACAGTCTGATGCATAAATATATACCAGTGGATTCAGAAAGTCTTCAGACACCTTCAGTTTCTTCACAATTTATTGTGTTGTAGATTTCATTTTAAATTAATATAATTAAATTTCGGGCAGCAGTAGCTCAGTCGGTAGAGCGGGTTGTCTAGCAATCGGAGGGTCGCAGGTTCGATCCTGGCTCCCGGCATGAGAATGCAGCTGTTGTGTCCTTGGGCAAGACACTTAACCTACCTTGCCTGCTGGTGGTGGTCGGAAGGATTGGTGGCGCCAGTGTTCAGCAGCCTCGCCTCTGTCAGTGTGCCCCAGGGCAGCTGTGGCTACATAGTAGCTTATCATCACCAGCGTATGAATGTGTGTGTGAATGGGTGAATGACTGTTGTGTTGTAAAGCGCCTAGGGGGGTTCTTGAACTCTAGTAGGCGCTATATCAAATACAGGCCATTTACCATTTAATAAACTGGCCATTTTGGCTCATCAATCTACTGTAAATAACCCATAATGACAAAGTAAAAAGCATTTTCAGAAAGGTCTGCAAACTTATTAAAAAAAAATTCAAAAACTACAATCGCTCATTCATATAAATATTCTGATTCTTAACTCAATACAATTTATAAGCCCCTTTTGGTAGCAATTCCAGCTTTGAGTCTTCTTGATACGACTCTACAAGCTTGACCACCCAGATTTAGGCAATTTGTTTCATTCTTCATGGCACAGCCTATCAAGCTCTGTTATGCTGGATGGCAAGCATCTGTAAACTGCCATCTACAGGTCTCACTACACAGGTTCTATGGGGATTAAGTGTAGGTTTTCGCCAGGCCGCTCAAGGATACTCGGACATTTCTCCTGAAGCCACTTCAGAGTTGTATTGGCTGTATGCTTCGGAGTCATTGATCTGTTACCCTAGTCCAGTGTTTCTCAATTATTTTCTGTCATGCCCCCCCTAGGAAGAAGAAACCATCTCGCGCCCCCCGCGTGACTATAAATAGTATCATTTGTCTATAAAATTGTTATAAGTACACCTCTGCATAACACTGTATCCTTATTAACGTATAAGAGAATAAAAAAAGAAAGAAATATGGAGTAGTGGAGTGGTATTGCACTAAAAAAAAATCAAAATAGAAAAATAAAAAAGCATGTTCCCCGAGGTCAAACGCACCCCCTTGCGGAGCACGCCCCCAGGGGCCCGCCTATTTGAGAAACACTGCCCCAGTCAAAGGTGGTCTGCACCCTGGAGCAGACTTTCTTCAAGGACCTTTCTGATCTGCCTGCAACCATCTTTCCCTCAATTCTCACCAGTCTTCTTGTCTCCTTAGTGTAATGCTGCCACCACCATGCTTCACTGTACAGATGGTATTAGCCAGGTGACGCGCAGTGCTTGGAGTTTTGTCCAGCAGACCAGAGAAATGTTCTCTCTCATGCTCTCAGAGTTCTTTACATGCCATGGGGCAAACTCCAAGAAGAAGTTAGTCGCTCTACCATAAACACTTAACTTGGATTGATGATCTTCCAATTGGAATTACATAAACCTGTCAAGCCATCTGTAACAAAACTGGCCCTGGGGGGACCAGGTAGAAAAAGTGTGGTGAGCTAAAATGTCTGCAGATCCCCGTAAATAAAGGTCTACATTGTGCACTTTTAGTCACAAGTCTGAATTGTTTGATTTGAAATTTTATACTGTGGAGCAAAGGGTTTGGGGGCGGGGGTGGGGGGTTGGTTGCTGGGTTGCTTGAGGAAAAACGGGTCTTTGTCCCAGACATCATGGTGGGCACTGTATGTATAAAGATAGATTTGAAAGGTATTATATCAGCATGAAGTTGTGGTTGGGTTGTTTTACATTTCATGCTGGATAAAGAAAAGGGACAGAAGAAACAGAAGTGCAAATGTGAGGAAAACCTTCAGTAATAAAAGTAAAGATTGTAACTGAAAAGTCAAAATGACTATCGACTAGCCAATAAAACATTAAAAAGAATCAAAGTTGCAAAATAATGGAGATGACAATCTGTAAACTACGGAAGCCGAGAGAGGGCATGCAATATTGTTACTTTTTAAATTATCTCCTCGAGATAACAGACTAATTATATCGAGATCTCGAGAAAACTAACTTTTTCCCTCGAAATAACAGGATAATATTATCATGATCTTGAGAAAACAAAACTGAACCTTTGCTCCTGGCATCAAGCTCGCTTAGATTGCGACACCTATACAGCTGAAGCCTTGCTAACCATCTTCTTAAAATGACGGACACTAACGTTATTATTTTCTAAACTATGGCATAAACCTATTTCAGCCTGCGTCAGCCCTTGATTGAACAAAAATGGGACGTGCTCCTCAATACAGTTCTGCTCTTCTGCCATTTCAAACTGGACGTGGTTTCAATAAGCCAAACATTAAACATTAGATACAATTATTTCATAATTTCAAGAAAACGATCTTTTGTTTTATCGAGATCTTGATAAAATTATTCTGTTATCTCAAAAAAACAATTTAAAAAAATAACGATATTGCACGTCCTCTCTTGGCTTCCGTAGAAACCAGAGAACTGAATGGAAAAAATGGAAACACAAGCAAACAAGACAGCAAAAAGAGAGAATTGTGATCTTTAATCCCATCTCTTAACTGGTGTGGCACACGAGTGCCACTGAGTCATAACAAAGGGGACAAAACATTCAACAGTGGCACAGACTAAACGTAAACCTGGCCTAAAAAGACGGTACAAAATCAGTGCTGAAGTAGCTGTCATTATGAACGACCACTGACGCAAGTTAATTCTCCACTATTCAAAACCTCCGTGAGATGTCAAAAAAAAAAAAGACAGTGGTGTCACATGGCAATATTGCATATGAAAACAATACGCAATCATATTAAAAAAAAAAAAAGACACAGCAGTGCAAGAAAATGAAAAGAGCGGCTAGATGGACGCCAGAACGGAGGGGTCTGAGGTATGAGGAGAGATTGATGGAGCTGAACCCTTCAGTTTAAGCAGACAGACATTAAGAGGGGACCTGGCTAAAGGGTTTGAAAATCATGAAAGGAATTAGTCCCATGGATTCCAGTTGTTACTTTCAAATAATTTTATAAATTTACCACATGCATATTTAGTAAATTCTGCATATTCACATTTTGCATTAAAGTGTTGTTTTGCCTGCCCTGCTAACTGGCATAATCTCAGGGTTTGGTCACATTTAAAAAAATGTATTTTTAGTATTAACAGATGAAGCAGCTCATTACATTGGCAGTGCAGTCAAGCCAAATGTCTCTTTCGCCTGAAAATGGCCTTGACTTTTACTTACTCCAGCTATTAGCAATAACAGCATACTCAATCTCATATGAATAACACTGTCCACTGCATGTGACGTTTCCAAAATGTGTAAACCAGTCAGAAAGTGGATGGATGCCTAAAAGAACACCCTCCATGGATGTGTTCGATGTAACGCGATGCCTCCATTCCTTTCTAGGGTGTGTATAGAACACGGTATTATAAAACGATTCATCACGCCATCATATCACCTCCTCTTACAATATCGTGACACTACAAGTTCAAAGATTAAACCTCACATTTGATCAGCATGGAAATGTATGTCTATAGATGGGTGTAGAATTGGTTTGGTCACAGGAAGCAGAGGGTGCTGGTGTGAAGAACCTCATCAGAATTGGCCGATGTTAAGAGTGGCGTCCAGCAGGGGTCAATATATGCTATTTTGAATACATTTGGATACGAAAAGATAACAAGCTGGTTAAGTTTGCAGATGATACCAAGCTTAGCAGACTGGCAGATAATCAAAAATCTGTTAAATCATTACAGAGGGACTTGGACAGCAGACAGGCTGGGGCAGATGAAATCTAATGTCTATAAATGTAAAGTATTATGTGTAGGAAATAAAAATGTGAGGTTTGAATACACAATGGGAGCAGGGCCATCTTAATGCATGGGCACGCTGGGCAGTTACCCAGGGACCCCACGCTAATCAATGTATGTTGTGACTTGGTGAGTGGTTGTGTAGGTAGGGGCCCATAATGCTGTTAAGACAGCACTGAATGGAAGGTCTGAAAATCAAAAGTCCACCTTATAAGAAGGATTTAGGAGTCGCAGTGGACTCGACACGATCAACTCAAAGACGGTTTTCAGAAGCCATTATGAAAGCTAACAGAATGTCAGATTATATAGCGCCCTGATGTGTGCAACACAAGTCCAAGGAGATTCTGCTCAAATTGTATAACACATTGGTAAGGCCTCACCTGGAGTCCTGTGTGCAGCTTTGGTCTCCAGGCTACAAAAAGGACATAGCAGCTCTAGAAAAGGTCCAGAGAAGAGCGACTGGGCTGATTATGGGGCCACAGGGGATGAGTTATGAAGAAAGATTAAAAGAGATGAGCCATTACAGTACAGAGATGAAGAGGAGACCTAAATGAAGAGTTTGAAATTATGAAGAGAATTAGTACAGTGGATTGAGGCCGTGAATTTAAAACAACTTCTACAAGAACTTGGGGACTCTGTTGGAAACTTAAGGGTAAATTTCATACAAACGTTAGGAAGTTTCTCTTTACACAGAGATCCACAGACACTTGGAATAAGCGACCAAGTAGTGTGGTAGACAGGCGGACTTTAGGGGCCTTCAAAACTCGACTTGATGTTATTTTAGAATTATAAAATGGAGAGGACTGACGAGCTTTGTTGGGTCTGAATGGCCTGTCCTCATCCAGACTGTTCTAATGTTCTAACACCCACATGAATATTTTTTATATAAAATCAAACTGGATAATTAGAATACAGCATTCACAGAAATTAGAATGCATAATTTCATCAAGTGTTATTTTTCATTAAGCACTAAATTAAACATTATTATTTTGAAAGTATATTCCAGTCTCCCTGATATGGTTTAAACACTATGAAGTACCAAGCCTTATGTGTAATTACTCCACCAATTTGGGGGGTTTAAGGGTTGGGTTTTAGCAATAAATGGGCGTGGCTGAAAAGCAAAGCAGACAAAGCCGGCAAAATGCCAAACAGGTGTCAGCTATTAGAATAAAGAACAACAAACATGAATGGGCATAACCTAGTAAAGTGGGCTTGACTGAAGAACGACTGCACAAAGGTGGCAAAGTGCCATTAGGTGTTATGCATTAGCATAGCAGGCGTGTCAGAGTTTCTTATCTATGTTAAGCTATGCATTAAAATGTCTTTGTGCTCAGAAACAGCAGCTTTCTCTTGCAGACAGCACGCCCATTTCTTATCTTTAATAAACATCTAAACTGAAATCAGAAGGCTTTTGGACTCTGCGTGATTTCCCTGGCTCTGGATATTATTGGTTTGAGATTTCATTCTACAATATCAGTCGCATCACTGTGCTTACAAAGCATGCATGAAGATATTTATGAATGGAGTTCATAATGGAATTAAATAATGAAAGCTTCTGTTCATGGTTTGGCTTTTTGTGTGTGTGTGTGGTTTTTTTTTTAAATAATATACACAATTCCCTCAGTTTCCTGTCTTGAAGACAAAGTATTTCCAGACATGACTTCTGTTTTTCTTCTTGACATGTGGAGATGTGGTGCTATATCATGATCATCCTGCTGAGCTGATTTTATACGTAGTTCTTCTCACATATTACTTTTCCTACCACAGTAACTCATCTACTCACACACGAGTCCAGTCCCGGCTGTCATTCCGTCCTACCGATAGGTTTTTGGAATATCAGTATTGACCGGTACCGTTCCTTTGACATCCCTAGATACAGCTATTGCGGTTTTACTCAACTAAGTCTCATCTCCCAATTCTATCAATTTAAATGTTTTACTGTCCCACTCGTTAGTACAGTACAGAATTCCAATCTCCACGTGATAAGCCAACAAAGCAATTCACAACACATCTTGATACAAATCGATTTTTTAACATATATACTTAGTCAGTTTTTTTCTTACTGTGTGACCATTTCCTGCTTTTAAAACAAAATCATTATTGATATAACGCTGAAGGTTTTTTTTTTTTTTTAATATAAATATAATAACACAATACAGGTGCATCTCAATAAATTAGAATATCACAGAAATGTTAGTTTATTTCAGTAATTCAATTCAAAAAGTGAAATTCCTATATTATATTGATTCATTACACACAGAGTGTGCTGATTACTGCTTATAGCTAATGAAAACTCAAAATTCAGTAGCTCAGAAAATTAGAATATTACATAAGACCAATTAAAAAAAATGAAATGTTGGCCAAACTGAATAACTGTCCAAGTTTTTTTTATATATATATATATATATATATATATATATATATATATATATATATATATATATATATATATATACACACACACATATACATATATAAAAATAAAATATATATATATATATTTATATATTTTAGGAAGACGTGAAGAAAGGCCAACAATAACAGGCTTAAAGCGGTGGAGTAAAGAAGAAGGGAGCTGTGAGCACGACGAACGGCTGAGGAAAGTAAGGAAGCGAGTGAGGTGGCACATGAGCGCAGGATATCGTTAATGTATATAGGCAGGGAGCCAACCACATGGCAGGTGCACGGACAGTGGCCATGCGGAAAAAGGAAGGGGGACCGCGGGTGGCCCCTTTGCGTCTCTGCCGTGAAATAAATCGTCTGTTAACGGAAATAAGGTAAGAAACCACCAAAAGGAGAGGTCAGCTCCGAAAGTTCCTTACGGCATAATGGTGTGAACTGCCAAAAAGATGATGTTATTTTTGAAAGTTCGTTACAGGGCAGCAATATACAACAAAAAAAGTATATATGAATGAATTTTCTTTTGAGAAACAAAGCCAACAAAGGTCTTTAGGGCATAAAAGGTGACATTCAATAAAACAAAACATCTATAGAAAAGTAACTGTACATCATAAGCTACATCATTTTATGCTTAGCTCTTAAGAACCCACCCATTAATTGAAGAAAGTGGTAATGTATGAAGTCCAAGGTTAAGCCAAAGTCTGCACAATCCAAACCTTTTCAGAGCACGAGCTCCACCCTAGACTTGGTGGCACTGCTTCAACAACTATACTGGAGAATTTTCTTAAAATGTTTTTCTTTGTCCCCATTCCATTAATGTTTGAGGAACTGAGGGCATAACCGAAAACGTGGTATGGAGGCAGACAGAAGAAGTACATTAAGTAAGGTTCAAGGTTGCTGTATTGCTTTACTTAGTCCCGTTTACACAAGAAAACATGAAATGTACCTTCTCAGTTGCATCTAACAACAAGACAGAAAGAAATTAAATAAAACCAATAGAGACAAGACAAGTTAAGGTACAGCAGTTTGATAATCCATATTTACATAAATATTGTTACAGGATACATATCAAATCTTAATCCTTTTCCCTGGCCATTGAACCTTACTCTTATTCGATGTTAATGTTGATTTATTTTTTATAATTATGTCTTTCATTTTTCTATTCTTTAATATGTAAAGCACTTTGAGCTACTGTTTGTATGAAAATGTGCTATATAAATAAATGTTGTTGTTGTTGATATTCCTTATTAAAAAGTCATATGGCACTAGGAACAAAGGAATTTCTGAAGTGATTTGTGTGGGCTTTTAAATCGACTCTCCTTGATTTACTGAAGTTAAGTTCTACATGTAATGGATGTCTGACGTCAGTTGAGATTATTTCTAGTTTCTTTAGCATTGTCCTCTGACATACATTTACCAGATCATCTACATCAGTCCCAACAACTTCAGCTGCACATTTAGTAAACTACTGGATATTTTTAAAATGTTAGTTTGTTAGACCACTAAATCAGGCAATGAAATTGAAAGTGATAACAGACTGAATCAGACTGCAATAAAAAGACAACATGAGGTTCTTGTCTACTTTAAATAGTTTGAGTTTACGGAGGAGAAATAAACGCTGACTGCATTTAGAGAATATTTTGTTTGTATTTGCATTCCAGTTAAGATTGTTATCTAAGTTACTTCCTAAGTCTTTATATTCATTTACTATTTCTAACTCCTTCCCCAAAACAACAATGGGTGAACATACAGATTTGTGTCTCTTAAAATGAAATATCATTTTTTTGGTCTTTTTTACAGTCAGAGTAAGAGAGTTTTTATTACATCAGTTTACCATCCGGTTCACTTGATTAAGATGGTGGCTTTCATTCTCCCCAGATATGCATTCTATGATAATGGTGCCATCCACAAATCAGAAGAGTGTCTGATTTAAAGAGAACATGCCGGAGAGCTGAGCGTAATTGAAGGAAAACTAACCTAACTATCCACTATGAAATAATGAAGGTTAAAAGAACCGAATACAATAACACGGTCTGTTTTGAGAGGCGCTGCAATTTCTCTAAGATTATAAATAACAATGCTAGTCATCCCAGAGTCTTATTCTCTACGATTGATCGTCTGCTAAACCAGGTAACACAAAGGAATGCCTCCAAAATACTTCCAGTGAAATTTGTGAGGCTATTGCTGTATTTTTTAATCAAAAAATCAACTATATTAGAAATAACATAGTATATCTCCCCAAAACTGCAGATCCACCTGAGCCCCAGTACTCCGTTATAAACAAATTCAATTCTTTCACCAGGATAGATTTACCTGATTTACATAAAATTATTTCTCAACTGAGACCCTCCACCAACAAGTTTTTTAAAGAAGTATCAGGCGTGCTAATTGATAATATTCTTGACATTGTAAACTCGCCATTAGATACGGGGGTCTTCCCATACTGTTTTAAGACTGCTGTAGTTAAACCCCTACTCAAGAAAAATAATCTTGACCCCTCTGCTTTTGAAAATTTTAGCCCCATTTCTAACCTGCCTTTCTTAAGTAAAATTTTAGAGAAGGCCGTCATTATGCAGTTAAATAACCACCTTAATAAACTTGCTGTTCTTGATAAGTTTCAGTCGGGTTTTAAAACAAATCACAGCAGAGAAACTGCACTCGTTCAAGTAGTCAATGCAGACAGAGGCCATTTATCGGTTCTCATCCGCTAAGATCTGAGTGCTGCATTTGATACCATTGATCACAATATTCTTAGAAATCGCCTTAGTCAGTGGGTGGGCCTCTCTGGCGGTGTCTTAAATTGGTTTGAATCTTACCTGGCAGGTATACAATACTTTGTTAGTTGTGGTAATTATAACTCAAAGACACATGATATTCTATATGGTGGTCCACAAGGCTCTATCCTGGTCCGCTGCTCTTCTCAATCTACATGCTTCTGTTAGGTCAGATTATCTCGGGGCATAACGTGAGCTACCACAGCTATGCTGACGACACACAGCTGTACTTATCAATTGCACCTGATGACACAGACACGTATTTCACTCACACAATGTCTCACTTGTGTTTCTGAATGGATGAGTAGTAATTTTCTCAAGCTAAATAAAGAGAAAACTGAAATTTTACTGATTGGCAATAATGGATATAATGAGGTTATTAGAAATAAACTTGATGCATTAGGATTAAAAGTCAAGACGGAGGTAAAAAGCTTAGGGGTGATTGTTGACTGTAACCTGAAATTTAAAATCACATTTTAATCAGATCACTAGGACAGCATTTTTTCACTTAAGAAATATTGCAAAGGTTAGATCTCTTATATCACTGAAAGATGCTGAGAAATGAGTTCACACTTTTGTTTTCAGTCGACTAGATTACTGTAACGCTCTCCTCTCAGGACCACCCAAAAAAGACATCAATTGAATGCAACGAGTGCAGAATGGAGCTGCCAGAATCCGAACTAGGAAAAGAAAATCTGAGCACATTTGTCCAGTTTTGATGTCACTACACTGGTTACCTGTGTCATTCAGAATTGACTTTAAAATACTGCTTATGGTGTACAAAGCCTTCAATAATCTCGCTCAATCTTGTATATCGGAATGTCCGACACCTTATATTCGAAATCGTAACCTTAGATCTTCAAATGAGTGTCTGCTTAGAAACTTAAAAGAAGTGGTGAGGCCGGCGGGCGGCCTTCTGCTGTTATTCACCTCAAATCTGGAATAGCCTGCCAATAGGAATACAGTGGAGCAGTTTAAAACACTGCTGAGAACACATTACTGTAACATGGCCTTCTGATAACTTCACTTTAACTTAATCCTGATCCTCTGTATGTTCAGTTCATCATAATAACTATTCACAGTGGCTCCAAAATCTGTACTGACCCCAACTCTCTCTGCATGACCATCATCATCAAGTCCTTCCAAGAGAACCCTGAAGACAAAGAGGACTGTTTCATTTATGTCAGGTAGAATGCCCAGAGGGGGCTGGGTGGTCTCATGGCCTCTGAACCCCTGCAGATTTTATTTTTTCTCTCCAGCCATCTGGAGTTTTTTTTTTGTTGTTTGTTTTATCTGTCCTCCCTGGCCATCAGATCTTACTCTTATTCTATATTAATTAGTGTATCTTATTTTATTTCTTACTTTGTCTTTTATTTTTCTGTTCTTCATCATGTAAAGCACTTTGAGCTACATTATTTGTATGAAAATGTGCTCTAGAAATAAATGTTGTTGATAATGAAGCAGTGGTCATTGCTCTGTCTCAGGTCACTTGTGTACAGAGTAAATAGTAATGGTGATAAGAGACACTCCTGCGGACTTCCTGTGTTTGAATGAATGACTTTTGAAAAAGTATCTCGACTGTCTGAACGATTTAAAAGAAAGTCCGGAATCCATAATGTGATAAATGGATACCATTCAGTTTTCCAATCAGTATGTGAGGCTGTATGGTTTTGAATGCTGAAGACAAATCTAGAAATTGTGATCCGACATATGAACCAAGCTAGTCAAGAAAAGTACAGATTTGATGTAAGATAACAAGCAGAGCATCTTCAACACTTCTGGTTGCACAGTAAGCACATTGCTGGTTATCTTGAAAAGACTTTGCCTCTGTCATTAAAATGTTTATCACCAAAGATGTCGCCTCTTTCAGTAAAGGTGCTTTGTGTTTTCTTTTAAATAAATTTAACTGATGTATTTTAACCCATTCTTGTTCATCTCAGTGACAGACAGTGATGGTGTGGCATGCTGGACACCATGTGGAATTTTGGATGATTACAACAAAATCTAATGTGCAGTTACAAATTAGAATCAGGCTACATTACGAATGGGGCAGAAGACTTTCGATGTACGGTAAGCAGTACATTTGACAACGCTACTACTACAACAACAATGTGAATAACTTCTTTGGGGTACAGTGTATGATGAATCAACACCAGCCATTAGAATAACAGCTTTGAACATATTACATTCACAATTTGTTAAAGGATAAATTCCAGAAAAATTCTTTCAGTTTAGGGGTAAATCACATACTCAATGACACCAGCGGACAACATTAGGGTGACGCAGTATTACGGCACTGGTAAAGCACTGAAAACCCCAAAAGTGTAAAACAGTTCAATAATAGCATTCCATGATTTTTCAGCCTCATAAGTAAATGTCAGCTTTACTCTCGATCCTTTAAACCCAGTCCACACTCCCACATCCTTAACACTCACCATTACAGTTGTGGAAAATCGTCCATTTCATAGACTTCACAAAACGAAACTACACACTTTGACGTGGCCAGTGCATCAGGGAGGCAAGTGATTGTGCACTGCACCAGGGAGTAGCGTTGTCAAGTATTGACACAGAGAAAATGCAAATCCAAATACATTCATACTTACAGTAAGGGATGTCAACATTTGGTTTTACTAGGTAGGTAAGTAGACAGAGAGACAGACAGATAGAAACTTGGAAAGTGAGAGGATGCCTGAGGAGTGGAGAAGACATTTGAGAATAAGGGGGATGTGCAGGACTACAGTAACTACAGGGGGGATAAAATTGATGAGCCACAGCATGGAGTTATGGGAAAGAGTAGTTAAGAAGTGAGGTGATGATTAGTGAGCAGCAGGATGGTTTCATGCCAAGAAAGAGCACCACAGAGGAGATGTTTGCTCTGAGGATGTTGATGGAGAAGTAGAGAGAAGACCAGAAGGAGTTGCATTGCGTCTTTGTGGACCTGGAGAAAGGATATGACGGTCGCCTCGAGAGGAGCTGTGGTATTGTATGAGGAAGTCGGGAGTGGCAGAGAAGCACGTAAGAGTTGTACAGGATATGAACGAGGGAAGTGTGACCGTGGTGTGGTCTGCCGTAGGAGTGACGGAGGTGGGATTACATCAGGGATCGGCTCTGAACCCTTTCTTATTTGTAATAGCGATGGACAGGCTGACAGACGAAATTAAACAGGAGTCCCCGTGGACTGTGATGTTTGTTGATGACATTGTGATCTGTAGTGAGAGTAGGGAGCAGGTTGAGGAGACCCTGGAGAGGTGGAGATATGAGAGGAGAGGAATGAAGGTCAGTAGGACCACCAAGACAGAATACATGTGTGTGAATGAGAGGGAGGTCAGTGGAATGGTGAGGATGAGGGGAGTAGAGTTGGCGAAGGTGGATGAGTTTAAATACTTGGGATCAACAGTACAGAGTAACGGGGATTGTGGAAGAGAAGTGAAGAAGAGAGTGCAGACAGGGTGGAGAAGAGTGACAGGAGTGATTTGTGTCAGACGGGTATCAGCAAGAGTGAAAGGGAAGGTCTACAGGACGGTAGTGAGACCAGCTGTGTTATATGGGCTGGTGACGGTGGCACAGGAGAAAGAGCTGGAGGTGGCAGAGTTAAAGATGCTAAGATTTGCATTGGGGGTGATGAGGATGGATAGGATTAGAAATGAGGACATTAGAGGGTCAGCTCAAGTTGGACGGTTGGGAGACAAAGTCAGAGAGGCAAGATTGTGTTGGTTTGGACATGTGCAGAGGAGAGATGCTGGGTATATTGGGATGATGCAAAGGATTGAGCTGCCAGGGAAGAGGAACAGAGGAAGGCCTAAGAGAAGGTTTATGGATGTGGTGAGAGAGGACATGCAGGTGATGGGGGTGACAGAACAAGATGACGAGGACAGAAAGATATGGAAGAAGATGATCTGCTGTGGCAACCCCTAACGGGAGCGGCTAAAAGAAGAAGAAGAAGCAGCGTTAGACCCGAGCATCACTCTGGCTGTAAAAACAGTGCTAAAAAGCCATTAGCCCCGAGTGTCACTTGGGCGATGATATAGATGCATCTCATGTTAGACTGGGATGCTAACAGAATTAGTGCCAAGCGTTACTCGAGCAACAGCATAGGCATGGCTTGCATAAGCGTCAGGCCCACGTGTTACCTGGGCAACAGTGGAGACACATCTCCTCCTAGCCTCATAATGGGGTCTCGTAAGAAACAGCAGTGATGATGACATCAATCTGTCTTCAGGAAGTGAAAATGAAATGGTCAGTGAAACCGAAAGTGACTCTGGAAATCCTAAAGTGACACTTGCGTCACTCGCACAAGTGCAGTGTGCTGCTCATCATTATTATTTATTTGTATCATTAATATACTTCCTACACTTCTGTCTTTGTATTCTGGGCTCCTGAAACATATACTGGATGTTGTGAAAATGCTCCTGACTATCAGCCCAAACACTGCAAAGTATGAACACACTTTACCAGGCCAAAACCTCATCTTTAATAACATGAGGACCCTCTTAACGGTCTAAGCATGAAAACATTTAACGCAGCTGCATACACATAGCACCACTTGTGGTCAATTGAAGGTGTGTGTGCCACACACTGCACCTCAAAATAACACTGAAGGTCAAATTCAAGATTTTATTGACAGAGAAACTAACTGGTGGGGTCTGAACTAGATCTGAAAACACAATTTCAGTATTTCAGTTAATTTTGGATCAAATATTTTTGTCTACATTAGAAAATGCGCACACATTAACATGACATAATCCTTTAACCTATTAACTGAAATATTCTCTTCAAAGATTTGTGGTAGAAGAGTGCTATGCATTCATGTACAGTAAAGTTGCAGATAATCCTTAATGCCGTATTTAAAGCTGACAAGCACATGCATTTAGCATTTGTCTATAAGTAACACACACATTTTATATAATTTTTAAATACAATATTTCTTTAAGCTTTTGCTGATATGCTTTACACACAAAACACAGACTGACAGCATACTGCGCTTTTAAGTCTTTTTTGTTTGTTTTTTTTTAACAGAATATTGCTATAAATTTATTTCATCTTAATATTTCTCCCATGATTTGTTAGTTACTGTGCAGAAATATAAGCAATGCAATATTTTTATTTTTCCTCTGTTCAGTTTCTCTTCTCAGTATCTGGATATGGCAGTCGGTGCCCACAGTTCTACTGCCAGGCTGATCTCCTTCATATGGAAAAATCACCTTTAATAAAAGAGCACTGGGATCATCGGATGGAAAGAGTCTCTCCTCAGATTGGATGGACATGGTTAATCATGACATATAAATGAACAGGCTTGAGCTTTGGGTTGGCATTCAGGGTACTGCTCTTAAATTGTTCACGGGTTACCTGATACCTCAGAAATCTGTCAATGGGTTCTGTAATGACCTGTAAAAGCTTGTTCATGCCTTTGTCATGTCTCGTCCTGATTATTGTAATGCCCTTATGGGTCAGCTCCAACTTACTTAGCTGAACTTGTTGAAGAAAGAAAGAAAGAAAGAAAGAAAGAAAGAAAGAAAGAAAGGGGATGAATAAGGGGAGAGAAAGAGAAAATTAAAGGGGATGAGTAAAGAAAGAAAGAGAAAATGAAAGGGGGACGAGTAAAAAAGAAAGAAAGAGAAAGTGAAAGGGGGACAAGTAAAGAAAGAAAGAGAAAGTGAAAGGGGGACAAGTAAAGAAAGAAAGAGAAAATGAAAGGGGATGAGTAAAGAAAGAAAGAAAGAGAAAATGAAAGGGGGACGAGTAAAGAAAGAAAGAGAAAATGAAAGGGGGACGAGTAAAGAAAGAAAGAGAAAATGAAAGGGGGAGTAAAGAAAGAGAAAATGAGAGGGGATGAGTAAAGAAAGAGAGAAAATGAGGGGATGAGTGAACAAAGAAAGAGAAAATGAGGGGATGAGTGAACAAATAAAGAGAAAATGAGGGGATGAGTGAACAAATAAAGAGAAAATGAAAGGGGATGAGTAAAGAAAAAAGAAAGAAAATGAGAGGGGATGAGTAAAGAAAGAAAGAGAAAATGAGGGGATGAGTGAACAAAGAAAGAGAAAATGAAAGGGGACGAGTAAAGAAAGAAAGAAAGAGAAAATGAAAGGGGTGAGTAAAGAAAGAGAAAATGAAAGGGGATGAGTAAAGAAAAAAGAAAGAAAATGAAAGGGGATGAGTAAAGAAAAAAGAAAGAAAATGAAAGGGGATGAGTAAAGAAAAAAGAAAGAAAATGAGAGGGGATGAGTAAAGAAAGAAAGAAAGAAAGAAAGAGAAAATGAGGGGATAAGTGAAAAAAGAAAGAGAAAATGAAAGGGGATGAGTAAAGAAAGAAAGAAAGAAAGAGAAAATGAGGGGATGAGTGAACAAATAAAGAGAAAATGAAAGGGAATGAGTAAAGAAAAAAGAAAGAAAATGAAAGGGGATGAGTAAAGAAAAAAGAAAGAGAAAATGAAAGGGGTGAGTAAAGAAAGAAAGAGAAAATGAAAGGGGATGAGTAAAGAAAGAAAGAGAAAATGAAAGGGGATGAGTAGACAGAAAGAGAGAATGAAAGAAAGAAAACAAACAAACCAAACCAACCCAGCAGCGGGTGGGCAGCCAGTGAGCGGAGGCCTCCAGGCCTGTGACTTTAATCTCCTCCATTGTGAACTGGCCGGCTGGAGTTCATCGATTACTGGACAGACACTGTTGGTGTTGTGAGTTTATGTTTAACCCTTTAATGTCTACTTTGCTCTCTGTGTGTTTTAACAAGTCAGTATTTATTTATGTGTGCACCAGTCGTGTGTTTAGTACTTAGTGTCATCTCTACTTGTATCTAAACTGAGAATTGCTCACAGCACTTTGCACCTGCACTCTGTGAATTGCGCCATACAATAATAAGTTGAGTTTTACTGGATGATGCCCTTTAAACCATCAAGGATGTATTTAACGTACATTATGCATATTTGTAAGGAGAAAGGGAAAAAAAACGACTTATTATTGCTTAAGTTTTATTGAAGTGGCATCTTGGCTTATTCGCCCACCGTATTCACAATACACAGGCATCGAGCACCTGTTTAATTAAAATTACAGATTAAAAAGTAAAAATCGGGTGTGCAAACTTGCTCACCTGCAAAGAATGAATGCCTTTTGAATATGCAGCTGCATTTAGCTCCGTTATTTAGTTCTTGTGTGTCATTATAGCTACAATTTGAAAATGCTTCATGCCAGTAAAAGCAGTCGTCATACAATATGCCTCAACAATTTTAGATTTAATGTCTATACTGGGTAAATATCACCAACAAAATACTCTTTTCTACATGATAATTTGTACTCACAAGAGAAAGAAGTGCATCAGTGTGCTCAGGGTTTCCCATAGAAATTTGATATAGCAGTCTGGACATCTCTTATTAGGGGAAAAACAGGGATTTGGGGGGGCCCTGAAAAATATTACTTTTAATCGCATGACCATTTCTATTATACAATAGCATTTACAATTATATTGCTTTTCTGGTTATATTTAAACTTGATTGATTAATGCTTATAATAATTACTACTACAACACAACAATTACTATTTCTATAACAATGGGACACTCTCATATTTCAAAGTTGTTTGTGTATGTTGCAGTAAACCCCCAAGTCAATCTAAAGCATAATGGTGTACTATTTTTATATACCCCATAAGTTTCCATGTTGTCTGCCCTCTTTCATTATTACAGATACACCCGGAGGCAAACAGCGCGTCACAACTGAGTGAATCTGTTTTTAATCAAAGATCTCACCTACATCAAGCCGCATACAGCGAAAGGCTCATCACCACTGGATATCTCAGTTTCAGTCCACTATAATGATGCATAGTTGTAATTATGAATGGCCAGTCATAGATATGTCACAGCTGTGTGTGAAAAATCTATACATATATAATTCACTAAGGCAAGACACCCATGGAAAGCACGTCAGAAGAGGCGTGGATACACTAAGCCGCCGACAAGACAGACACCTATGGTGCACGCTGGGAGGAGCCACGCCCACCAACTCCAAGACCATTGGATACGATGACAACTCGCAGAGCCACGCCCACCAACTCGGACACAACGACACAGAAAGAACGGCGTCATTTATATTCGTCTGTTGTAGAGGCCTCATGTACCTCCGAGCCACCTTGACTGTTCATAGAGGCATGTTTCTCGCGGAGGTGAGTCGCTATATGCAGCGTGTAAAACGGTTTGCGAGGGGTATCCCATGGGATCCTTAAAACAATCCTTTACAACCGAGGTTAAAACACAATGAAGTAAGCATTCCTCAAAATCCGAGTTTTCGGTTACGACGTACAACCACGTGCACCATAGCAAACTGTTATATAAGCAATTTGCATCCGCGACAAACATGCGTCTTCTTCACTCACGACAATTATATGTTGCTCCCTCCAGAGGTCCATCTTTTCATTCACTTACTGCTGTATTCTCACACCAACCCGTTTTAGACAACCGTGTCTTTCCAGAAGTGTTTAGCATTCAATAAATAATTATGCATGAGATTGAGCGTGTGTCTACCTGGCGCAGAGAGGCGTGGGTAAGCCGTTGAACCCCTTTCGGGCTGCAAACCGTGGAATTCCCACTAAGTGCACCTCATATGTTCCCACTGGTTGCGTTCCTACCCTTTGTGCACACCCCCTTCCCACCTCGCTACTACCGTGGTCGGGTGTCTTGGTGGATTATACATAGAAAAGCACAGAGCAATGAAAAGTCTATGTGAGTCACAGGTGCATCTGGACTGTACAAAGACGACAACGACTCAAGTGACAAGTTGGAGGTGGGCACATGAGCAGGCAGTGCATACTGAACGAGAAATCAGCAGACTAGCATGACGGAGGGAGCCGAGTGGACATCCTTTTCCTCTCCTGCCGTTCCACACTCCGCGCCTGAGCGCAGTGCACTCGCAACCCTCCGTCTGGCAGGAAAAGGCACGATGGGGATCTGCCAGTTTTCAGTCACGGACGATTGTGTGTTGGTTCGTTCCGTGCATTGTTACAATGTTGCTTTTCTTGCTGATTTTTTACATTACCGATTTTTCAAATGTTAATTTTCTCCCTGTGCTTAAAAATCATTTAAAAACCGGCCTGATTATGCGGCGTATGGAACGCCGCAGGTTGGCTAGTAAGAAATAAATGGCTTCAGTGAGAGCTCATCTCTACACATCTTTACCCACAAAGCTCAAATCAGATTTTGATCACAGTTTTGACTCGACACATTTGAAGAACTCAACGCTACACTGGATTTAAGCAGGGCTGTGGAGTCGGAGTCGGCAAAAATGTAATGACTCCTAATAAATTTAAATTGTAACGAAAAAAAATACAGCAAGTTCAAATGTCCCATTTCACAAACAATAGTCATAATTAAATACTTACCTGATGTAAGAATAAAGCCCAGTGCATAGTTGTGTTACTACTAGGGTGAAGTTCAGCTGAGCTATTATATAATCTGGATTATGGTACATATGGTACAAAGTGTTTTCATTTTATTTTAGACTAGGGGGCTTTGCCCTCTGCTCGCTTCGCTTGCCAACCCCCGTTTTTGTTTTTCCAGATACACACTTTTAAGATTTTTTTTCTTTGAATTGTTGCTATTTCATTAGTTTTACTTTTATTTCAGAACTTCTGTAAAAACAATATTTGGAATCTTTCCCAACGTGCTGAATCTTTTTAATGAGGTCAGTGAGACACGTGTTTAATGACTTTGTACCATAATTCAGGATAGGTTTCTCTGTTTGGAATTTCCGCACAGACAAAACGATCATCATCAGCAGTTAATCCTTTTTTTTTTTTTTTTACAAAGTAACCAATAAATGCTCGTGAGGTAATCTTCGTTTTTGAAATTCTCTGACTTAAAATTCAAAGCCTTACAATATTTACATACAAGTAACAATTTCTCTTTCTTTGCACTAATGCGATGTTTACTTTCTTTTTTTTTTTTGACATTGTCATTTTTTTCTGCTTTCATATTCTTTATCTTGCTCTGTATGTGTTTCACGCCTACGTTTTTTTTTAGTCTTTGCAATTCCAGTTTTCATTTTCTCTAACCTGCTCTGCATGTGTTTTGCCCCCTTGCTTTTTAACCTCTTTATGATGTTTTACTTTGTTTTCTACTCTGTCTTTTATTTCTGGCTCGCTTTATCCTGCTTTTTTTTTTTTTCCCCCAATAACACCTGGGGCCTCATGTATAAATGGTGCGTATACACAGAAATGTTGCATACGAACGTTTCCACACTCAAATCGCGATGTATAAAACCTAAACCTGCCATAAAGCCACGCACATTTCCTCGGTAGGTCATACCCTGGCGTACGCAAGTTCTCCACTTAGTTTTGCAGACTGGCGGCACCCAGCATCAAAGCAGAGTTACTGTTCCTGTGTGGTTATCCATTCTTGTTTTACATTCACGTCCTTGACGCGGCTTTATAAATACACTGAAATTAACCGCATTTTGTTTATTAGTTTAATGCATCTGATTATAATTAACCTGTAACAATATAATGGTCCACAGAATGGTCAAACTATTCCAAATACCATAACTGCTTTAGCGTTGTTACTCTCACTGCACCTTCTTCTTTGTTCAGCTGCTCCCGTTAGGAGTTGCCACAGCAGATCATCTTTTTCCATATTCCTCTCACTGCACCACTCAGAGTATTTATATCACTGTATCCGAGTGTGAATCACAGATCTACAGCAGCTGATCAGAAAGAGAATTATCGGTATACAGCATCAAGCACACACTGCCTCAGCCACGCTGTCTATTTGAACTGCCCCCATACGGCAAACGCTTCAGAGCCTTTCCTGTACGGACCTCGCGGTTCACAAACAGTTTCATCCCAAGAACTCTAAACGCACTCAATCAGTCCATCAAGTGCTCCTTGTAGACCTGTTAGTACTTATAAGTCCAATCACCTCACTGTAAACTTGCGATACAGTTATAATATTGCACAACCCTGAGCCATTTATAAAGCGCGTATTTACATATGATGATATTTTTATGATGAAATGCAGCAAAATATGTTTATTATATTATACAGATAAAACTTTAACTACATGGTGCCACAGCGCTAGCAAAGAGCTGGAGCTTCGTTCATGGATTGTTCCTGCCTCGCGCTGTATATTTACTGAGGCCGGCGCGACACTGGAAGGATAGAAAAATAGAATAATTAAACACATACTACAAAGATATTTCAGTGTTCCTTAAAAGTTCTGAAGAATTGTCGTTGTAAGCTTACAGATGGCTTAACGTCTACTACAGAGCTGATTGTGTGGTGACTGGGCATTTGGAGAAAGAAAAGTAAGGATAGGAATTGGAGGTTAGTACGTCTGAAAGAGACAGTACTGCTACAATAAAGTATTTCATCGAAGGTCGCGCACGGCACAGCAACATCTTGCGTGAGACATGAGCAATCACTGTGCCACCGTGTTCCCATGTTTAAATACATGCTTTAACTCCTGTCATCATGAAAATCAGTCATCAGTATTTTAGTTATTCAGAGAGCTGTAATATCACAATATAATGGATTCTGTGTCCTGTCAAAGGAAGTGATTCACACACACAGAGCAAATAGAAGATCAAATACAAAACAAAGCATTTAACGTGCGACTTTAGTTACGATGGGATTTGAGAGACTATTAAATTAAACGATTTTAAGATGAAGTATAAACTGTGTGATTTAAGTGGAAATTTTGAGATTAAAGTTGACATTTCGTGCCTTTTCCCCCACTGTGTGCCTATTTGTTTCTCTGTACCCTAATAAGCTTTCATATGACACTCAGACGGTGGGCCACGACTTGCTTTTTCACGGTGACTTTGATTTCTCACAACTTTTTTTATTTCGGGCACAGTGCGACTTTGGAAACTTGAGCTTTCGAGTTTCTCCAACACGTATGTCACTTCCTTTTGTTGTTTATGCCACTGTTTAAACCAACAGACAGTATGTTTTGCTTTGCCTCCACTTGGTATTCGCTGAAATTCTTCTATTTTCCCTCGTACTTTTGCTATAGTCTTTTTACAGAAGGCTGAGCTTAAGGGCTATTTATATTGATTTGCATATTCAAAGAGGCGTAATTCCGGGAGGAGTTGGAACGGGACAGCAGGCGCATGCACTGGCATTACTTTTCACGCTGATCGGGATTTTGTTTAGACTGGCCAATACAATAGAGAGTCAGCTTCCCAGCCAGTAGTTCTGTGTTTAAATGATGTGAATACATTCCAAATATGTCCTTAAGATAATCAAGCACCAGCCTGCTAAACATTAATCATTAATAATAATAATAATCATTTTAGGTATATAGCACCGTTCCCATGCTCAAGGCACATTCACAAAGTAAAATAAAGAAATATAGAGAAGCAGCCTTCTGTTTTTATGTACCAAAGATTTGGAACAACCTGCCCTTAGATATTTGTCAGGCCTCTTAGTATTTTTTAAAAGCAGCTGAAAACATACTCTCTCTTTAGCTTGGCTTTCAGTTGTTTTCACTGAATTACATTCATGTATTTTTATTTATACTTTATACCTATTTTTTATCTTAATGTGTGATTGTGTTCTTATATTACTCATATTCGTTTAGATTCTTTTTCTATTATGTGATATTTGTTTTCTCTGTAAAGCCCTTTGAGCTTCATTCAGATGTATGAAAGGTGTTATATAATTATTGTTATTATTCTCTTACTACATAGATAATGGACGATTCTATTTAACCCCTACCCCTAACTTTTAATGGAGATGCTCAGCTCCAGAATTAGAACTGTGTAAACTGATTTGCTTTCAACTGTTACTAAAACTTTTACAATGAAGACACTTCAACTGCAGCATTATTTGCATGGACACATGTTGACGAGTCACACTCATTGCCTGAACCCCATTAGAAAGCAGAAGCTGTGGAAGTTTTGGAAACCAGATTGATGTAGCTACACTAATTATGTTTTAATAATATTAATTCTAAATACTTAAATAATAAAACTCAAAGAAATGTTTAATTCCAATAACTCACAATAAGATGAATTAATTAATAAATAACAATTTAAATATGCCCGTACAGATTAAAAAAAAAAAATTACACCGTACATTAATGCATTCCTACTTTGTGGTGCACCAAAAGCCATTCTTTTGTATGTTGCAGCAGATAATGCATCCTGTATAGTCCAGCATTTACAGTGAATTTTTAATAGCAAGTTTCTCTAAATAAAGGTTAAAATACAAAGTTGCGATGACACACACCAAAAACAGAGCACAAGAGAATTTTTTTTTTATAGAAAACTCCTTTTTCTGTTTATTGCTATTTATTATTTGCTTACATCAATTATTATTTATATTATTAAAAAATACAGTAATTGGTAACGTTCAATTTTCTGTTTTTATTTTCTTTAATTACCCAGATTAGCACTGTGGAAAACTGATGTAATCATTTTATTCTTAAAAAAAAAAAAGAACAGTAGCTGTGTGTTTATATTTCTTTGCACAAAGTGTATTTCTGTCAACAACTTTGTTTGGTTTAAATCTAACTTTACTGCACTTATTTTTAGCGTTTAATGCACTTCTAAGAATAAATTCAATTGACATGGAGGGGAGCCAGGCCCTGCAGGCCTTCACTGGATTAAGCAGACACTCTGAATGACTGAACCTACAGAATAAGACAAGTGAGACACAGCTCATACCAATGTGCCTGAATCAGATCAGGTGGGTGAAGAAATCCGATGCAAAGTCAGTGCTGCTTACATTATGTGACCCACATGGACTCCGGTAGGCACAGACACATTCAGTTTATTTAGAATGTATGCGCCGTGCTTGTGTTGTGACCGAAGACAGAAGTAAGGTGTAAATGTGAATAATCGTGTGTTTTTCCAACTAATGCTTTTCAGTTTTGCACATTTCAGAATCACAGCAGACTTTCTAAATTTGACGAGTCAGCACAAAAGGGCTGCAGCATTATATGTCTTAGCTTTTCCTGCCATGATTTTCTCCACTTCCATTCAGTGCAGAATTTGGACACACAACAGGAGTCAAGAGTGGCGGAACTATACTGTTAGCTGTATTGATGAATGGTGACTCCCAGTTGCTCAACAACTTTAATGCAAGACAAATAACGTGAATATTTGTGCATCCAAATTTTTTCCCC
Source organism: Polypterus senegalus (assembly GCF_016835505.1). Lineage (NCBI taxonomy): Eukaryota > Metazoa > Chordata > Cladistia > Polypteriformes > Polypteridae > Polypterus > Polypterus senegalus. The sequence continues at coordinate 2,652,103 of NC_053162.1, read as the reverse complement.
ACTCCACCATACCGTTCACTTCGTCCACCAAGCTTCCTGAGAAGTGCTGCACGATGCACAAAAATGACTTTCAGGAAGAGTCTACACCTTGAACTTGTGCATATTAACACATAGTGCAGTTTCACAGGCTGCCTCTGAATAATCCTGAGGTGCCTCATTTGTGGATATGAACATCTTAATTTACAAGAGCGTTTAACAAAAGTGACTTATTTAACAATATTTAAGTAAAAATATGTTAAAAATAGTAAAATGCATTTGGAATCTTGTGAGCTGGGCTGCAGAGTTGTTGCACAAAACCTTTGATTCCATCTCTGACTCTTCAATTTGTAACTTAAGTCAATAAAAAGCACTTTTCAAAAGTTTGGGGTCATCCAGAAATGTTTGATGGAAATTCATATCTTTTTTTAAGCAAGATACTATTAAACTCATCTATACTAATACAAGGCAAAGCACTGACTGACTGACTGACTGACTCGTCACTAATTCTCCAACTTCCCGTGTAGGTAGAAGGCTGAAATTTGGCAGGCTCATTCCTTACAGCTTACTTACAAAAGTTGGGCAGGTTTCATTTCGAAACTCTACGCGTAATGGTCATAACTAGAAGCCATTTTTCTCCATTTACTGTAATGGAGTTGAGCTCGAAAGTCGTGGGGGGCGGAGTTTCGTGTAACATCATCACGCCTCCCATGTAATCATGCATTACGTAGAAAACCAGGAAGAGCTCCAAAAACCGCTGAAGAAAACATACATTATATAATTAAGAAGGCAGCGAAACAATTAGAAGCGAGCGAGTGACATATTAAACCATATTCAGCGGCTCACATGAACTGACGCAGTGCGCAGACAAAAAGCAACAGTTCCAAAGAGTGCTGAACAAAAACCAAATTACACTGCTACGCTCAGATAGACAAACTACACGCTGTGGCGCAATAGTAGAGGCTTCGCCTCTAGCGCCGGCGTCCGAGGTTCGATTCCCGAGAGGGGATGCACTGAGTATGTACGCTGCTTCCCGATTCATTTTAGCCTCGCATCCCCTTGGTTTGAGACGTATGAAAAAATATGCGGTTAACGCAGAAAGACAGATCACCAATTGAAGCTTTATG